>NW_018020627.1:700478-715883 GCF_002006095.1 Pseudomyrmex gracilis | reverse complement strand
CAATTTTGTTGACTCCTCCCATCGAGTTGTCGCAACTCCGCGTTATCGCAACTGTGAGAACGGCCGAGCTTTATCTTCACGCATGCGCTCATCCGCGATTTTGATAAATAACTCATTAATTATCACGAATCTCACAAAATGGCAAAGAACTTTTCGAATCGGCACAACTCGTTCTGCACAATCTATCTTCAATAAATGATGCGGTTATTACTGAATGCATATAATTTTTAGTTTTGCTTTTTTCCGTACACATATTATGGAAAAAGACTGTCCTCGTGCTGTGACATAAATAATATTTAATTTGTTACACTTACACTTAACAATTTGGGAACATTAATTGCAATTATATCAAATATTATAGCTATATAAATTGCATTAAAAAGCGATCGGTTTATAAGAGCTGATATGTGTGTGGGTTACACTTTTATTTGACGCAACCGGAGTTTTTGTGAAGAATGTCAAACCGATTATGCTATTTCTTCTTCGACGTAGATTTCTTGAACACGCGCCGCAGCGCGTCCAAGAAACGCGTACGTGCCAATAGTAAGAAAAGATAAAGTCCGTTATAGATAAGCGAGTGATCGATATAAGGCGAGACGTGGTCTCGTGTAGCCAAGGAGGTCTTAATATGCAAAACAAAATATTATAACAGAGATACATATATATTATATATATATACAATTATTTTTTGTAACCAATCCTAAGTAATAAACGGACTTCTCAACAGGTCCGCGTGATTATACAGTAAACTTACTACTATTGTATATCGTATATGTATATGTAATTATTAAAAATCGTTCACCACAAGTCTATACACAAGAACTTCTATTTAGAAGTCACTATATTTTGTGTACGTAGTAATGCACGTTACATTGCGTAGCTTTAATAAGTTCTAGTCCGCAAACGATTATTCTTTAAATAATGTGCAATCTCTTGTAATCGCGCGGAATCGATCATTATTGTAAAATATTGTAATCTAATGTAAAAGAATGACTGTCCGTAATAAAGACAAAAATATTTATTCACCTAAAATAAAATATGGTCTCTGGCGTATATTCCCCTCTTTCTCTCTCCCTCTCTCTCTATCTTATGTCCTCTTTTGTGATTTTCACTAACTTTCGAATCTGAAAAAATAAATTATATAGTTTAGTATACAATTCTCTTTTTCTCTCTTTTTTTCTCTCTCTATATATATCTCTTTTGCTAGTTTTACTTACTTCTGCATTTGAAAAAATAGCTCGGTGAAAAGAAAGTTTTAATAATGAAGTCATCGCCGTAAATTGCTATACTTTGATTTGTTTTCTTCGTCCACAATGACCCGGTATTTATCACTTGTCCTTCTGAAACTTACGTCAACAGCATGATATGTACGTGTCGCTATTCACGCGTCGCTTTGGACATTGCCCCATGCATGGGCGTCTACAGGATTTTTTTCAGAGGAGGGCGGAGCAATTTTCTTGTCCCAAAAATTATGAATTTTACAGAAAGGTTTCACTGTACAGAGAGTTCTTTTCACAAATAGATGTATGATTTAATTTGTTAACCAGGGATTTCAAACTTATTTCAAGATAAAAAACACAATTTGTGAAAAAACTTGCCTTTTCAGGAGGACAAATGTCGGGTTTGCCCCGCCCTGCAGACGCCCATGGTCTCATGTATCTTTTACGTCTGTTTTCAGATGGCACAATGATGGGAATATTATGTTGTCTCTTCTCCCTTTCCCTCTCTCTCTCTCTCCTTCTTTTTTCTCTGTGTCCTTGTACATTATAATTGTTATATTATTATATTATATCATATTAATGTTTATGTAATTATTTTTATACACATTTTTTGTTTTCTATATACATATATTTATTTAAGTATTGATTTACCTTCATGTGTAAAAGTATTAACGTCTCTGCTTGTACATAATGCTCCGGAAATAAATTATTTCAGATGATTGTACTTTGTCATCTTTGTGATCGTCTCTTTTTCTCGTCGCTTTCAGCAGAAAAGACGTTGTACAATCGTGCATGATTTTACTCCAAGAAAGTTTTTAGAAGTAATTTTTTAAACAGTTAAAAATAAAATACAAATTATTATACACACTAATTGTAAACAAAAAATCTTTTAAAAAAAGTGTTTGGTGAAATATGAAAAACTTAACAAACTATTGATTTTGACTCGAAGTGACACATTGTAAAATACGTGTTTATTGTGTAAGTGATTGATTAGATAAGAAAAAAAACTAAAACTATTGCCCGCAAATTGTTAATTAATCTTTAATTAATTGTTACTTAATTATTAATAAATTAATTTGTGACTTTTTGCAGAAACGCCTTTGTGTTCTCTAATGAAAAACGCACAAGATGCGCGATTGCAAACAAGTAATCGAGCCGCACAATAAACACATCAGCACGATAAGGTTTGTTATTAAAGTATTAATTATTTAAAACATGTGACTCTTACATAATACAATTTATGTTCGGAAGACACTTGGCGAAATTTAGATGCCGTTATCTTTTGAGATTGAGATTAACGCGATCTGTCACTTCGTTTTTTTCGCGTTTTTCACAAATTATTGATACTTTTTGTTTAAATAATATAATGCACTAGACTTGAAATTTAAAACATCATTAAGCTAAAACACCAGTGACTCTCAATCCGTACACTCAATCCATACACTTTACTGTACTTTTATGCACTCGCAAAATTGTTTAAACTTTAAATATTTTAACTATTTTCTTATTATTCATGACACACACAAAAACAGGTTATTAATTAAAAAATTAGCACACTGTTACACTATACATGTATTACATTTTTAATGTTTATATATATAAATAAATTTTTATTTTTTATTGTTAATTTATCTTATTGTCCATTTTACACTAGGTTTATATGCAGTATAGATGGACGATTTAGTAACAAAAGTTACTAAAAGCTGATTGGCTCTTACTTGTTCAAGCTTACCAACTCGAGATTGGCGCCAACTTGCAAGATAGTCCTATGTCAAGTTGTAAAATCAGTAAACAAACATAATGTCAAGATATAAGGAAGGTTTCTAACTTTCTCTTGGTAAATATTTTCAAAGTTAAGTGTAATGTTTAAGTGTAATTGTTAAATAAATTAAAAAAATCAGTAAAAAACATTCATTTAAGTAAACTTAAATTGTAGTGGTGATTTTTCGTGATTGCATGAAGGTTAGTTTTGCTGCTAATCGCATTGAGAGCAAAGTTTTATTTATTAAAATTTGTAATTCAGTAGATTGTGAAAATATACACATAAAAAAGTAATTTTCTATCATCAGAAGGCTCGGACAAAGAAAAGGATCATGCTGAAAGATATCACACTGGGGTGCCAAAGGGACAAAGGGACAAAGGGACAAAGGGACCTGAAATGCTTTTTTCACAAAACGAAAAGTAAATAGGTACAACAAATATCTTTTAAAGTAATTGTGTGTCAAACACATTGATTTTAAGACAAAAGAAAGCAGCTGGAATACAAATTGTTTTATATTAAACAAAGATCATATTCAACTAAACCTTTTAGTATTTTTTATATAAACATATTATGGTCAAAGCAATAAATTTCATTTCAATTGCTTTCTTTTGTGCTAGAAGCCATTGTGTTTCACACACACTCAGTTATAAGAAGTGTTAATGTTTCTGCACATTGCTTGGAACAACATTGTAGTTTCGAGAAGCATAGAAAATACATCAAGCTTTGAAAATCATGTTTGATATATTATAATTATATACTATACTGTTAAGAATTTTATTTATATTATAGTATTTTATGATATATTGTTATTTACATTATAATATTATTGCTTTCAGGCAGAGAAAATGAGATAAACTTACCATTAGAAAATGAGACACACATTCATTTTATGAAAGAAGTGATAACAGTGGCAAGCGACCAGCAGAGGAGGGAACAAATGGCCAGAAGGCGGAGCATCATGGCACACGCTGATAATAACAAATAGTCTGAAATATACTTATACGTAAGTCTGAAATATACTTATATAATTTTTTTAATACAAATATATAAACGTTTATTTTTCTTTTCTTTGTCTCTCTAAGAAGTTAGACCTTTTTTTATAGTGTTTATAAAACTGTTTTATTACATTTCTAGGTTCTCATCTCTTTCGGAGTAATCCAGCTGTGAAGGGACAAAAAAAACAGCTGAATTGTAGTCGACGTGCAGATATATGGCGTAGACAGAGTGAAAAATGGTGAGCAAGTAATACGTGCGTTTAAATGTGCTGGCAAAAATATAATTCATTTATCTGTTTCACAAAATCTCTCTTTCTGTTTAGGTAGAAGCTATAAAGAATATGAAGAAATAAGGAAATATTTTAATAGAAAATGTGCCAAACGAGTCAACGCAATTTTTAAAAGCTTTGTGCACAAATTACAAACCTCCGAATAAGCCTCTTGTGGATCAAGTACATGTCTATCGATTTTAACTACAAATAATAAAACATGTAAGATTTTTTTTCATTGAAATTTTCTCTATCTGTTTTCGGCAGGACGCGTTAAATGGCTACACAGTGCAGCAAATTGATAAGGCCAATCTTGAGGATTTTATTTGTCTGTTTCTAAATAATTCCGAGCGACTCGTGGAGTTCCTGGAGCACTTAGTTAAATCGGATACAAAGTGATTACATATATTTTGTGTACAAAAGATCATTTTTTATATTGTAAAGCTGACGTTTTTTCTTGTTTTTGTAGATGGAATACGCTTGTGTACAACACATTAGTTGAACATTATTTGCACGTCTGGTCGGCTCTGAACAGTGACGTGGCTAAGGTGCAATATGACCAAAAGATCGTGCGGCTTCTGTAGGATTCCGAAGCGCGTTACGACAAAGATCAAATATTAGTACTTTGTCATCAGTATAATTTCAGGAAAGGATTGCTCTTCCTTTACGAAGAGAGCAAATTGTAAGCCTCGAATCTCGTATATTCATCTTATGAAAAATTCGAATATTTCCAATAAAAACAATCAGTTTGTGTTTATCAAGAGACATTGAGGTTATCACTCCGCGAAGAAGACAGCGATCAAGTTCTGCCCACGCGCAAGAAGTTCGGCCATCACGATTTCAATTTGTGCGTGCTCTATGGAGCGTGACTAAACACAAGGACGCCCCGATGAAACTTCTCGCCGACATATTGGCTTATATCGGTGAACACCCGCTTGAATTTGTCTCAATTGCGTGTTCTTGGGAAAATGAGCGAATACGGTGTAAATTATTATTTTTGCAGCTCAAGAAAGACTGTTATCCTCTTTGATGGTTATCGATGCGATTTCCGCGTCGTTGACCTGTACGTTGGGTGACGTTAGAAGTTACACTTGTATAGCGTGTTGCGAACGGAGGACGAACAAACCCAAGCAGACGCCGATCTAACGGAAAAATATAAAAGCCGACACTTTAAAATTACGAAAACAAATAGAAGCGATAAAAAACAGCACGATAATCTTTCAGGGATCGCGCTGTAGCGCGTGCCATCATCAATTGGAGTTACCGTCGGTGCATTTCATGTGTCAACATTCGTATCATCAACAGTAAGTTCTTTAATATTAATTCGCCGTGATTCGTTCGCTTTGATTTTATTGTTTGATTTTTTTCGCCGCAGTTGCTTTCAAAGGTTTTCGGAAAACAAAAACGAGTGCCCTGCCGAACAACAAGAAACTTCTTGACATCATAGGAGCAGTGGAGAGACCTGTACGACACGTTTCACCGTCTTCTCGACCGCATGGAGGACCTGTTTTCCTTGGTAGCTAATTATTTCGGCAAAGGCGTTTTCAAAAAACTTACCGTATTCACCAATTTGGACAAGTCGTTGCTCACGGCGACCAAGTTTGAAGAGCCCAAGTTGAATCATGGTCCGGGTGCGGAAGCGAGGCTCAGGTTGAACGAAGAGAAGAGTTCGATCTCAGGTACGACTCGATGTATCATTTGAAATAGCGCGCGAAGATCAACATCAAATCAATGTGTATTTTTCTGCTTCTTTTTTTTCACACGAAAAGCAGATCGACGAGCTGTATAAGACATGTCTACGTTGATAACGAAAGTGTTACCGAGATTTTGCCAAGTCGGATGTGTATTTCTCGCGTACTTCCACATTTCTTTTACAAAACAGTATTTTATAACAATTAGCATAATGGCGAGAATTTAGTTTGATCTACTAATTAGTTTTTAGTGTCAAATGTGGAATGATTAATTAACCTTAAATTTTAAGTACTGACTTTTTTGTTCACCTTGCGAGATACAAGCGCCAAGTATTCTCATATGCTATACTAATTTCTAAAACTGTATTTTGAAGATTCATTTATAAATAAGTACCAAAGATCTAATTGTGAATTAAATACATTTCATCAAAAGTTAAAAATATGGGAGAATAATTACCTAAACAAAATCACTAAAATATGTTCTTTATTGTTCAACATGTCTGTAAAAAAGTTTACTTTGAAGTTTGCAACATTCTAAAAGATTGTATGAATTTTTACTTTAAAGATGATCCAGAACTAATGTCTTTATTCGATTTGTTTTAGTTGTCCAGTTACCAAAAGAAGTTCCAGTGAAAGACCATCAACAAGAAGCAAAAGAAAAATTGTTTCAGAAACATTTATTGTTGCGTTGTATCGAATATCTCAGTTATATATTGATAGTGTTATTGATATTATTTTAATTGTTTTTTAAATTTATTGTTAACAGTACTTATTTTTAAACACTTAATATATATATATATGTATATAGAAACATATCTTTCTTCAAATAGTCAATAAAGACAAAATATTTATACTTAAAATCTACAGTCTAGTCTAGAATATATATTTCTTTGCTCGAGGATGGAAAAAAGGAAGTGTGAAGGATGAAAAAATCTTTGTATAACAAATTTTTAATCAATATTTTATGACATATTTATTTATATAACATTATTATATTTGTAAAGTGGGAACGGCCAATGTGAGCGGCCTAGAACACAGTTAGTAGTGTGTATGTGTATTTTTGAAACTCTCTTTATTTAAATAGTTAACGTTTCGATCCTTGGGTGGGATTCTCTTCAGAACTACAACAAATAATTAAATAAATAAGTTCATTTGACACACGTACAATGTACACATACATACTACTCACATTGGCCGTTCCCACTTTACAAGTTTTTGTTTTACAAAATTCGAGCCTTTTACGTTTTTATAATATTATTATATTTATTATACAATATATCTCTTGAATAATCGAGTAAAAATATTTCTAACAATATACGTGCTTTCATTTAGAAACTTTTGATGTAGAATTTAGAAAACTTGGTACAAAAGACTAAAATCATTTTTAATCTGAATTATATCGACATTAGAATAATTGAAAAGAACATTTGATTTTCATGTTATAGTAACACATAATATTATTTTAACTTAAATTATACGCATATATTATTTTAACTTAAATTATACGCATAATATTATTTTAACTTAAATTATACGCAGAAACATTCGATCTGACAATAAGTGAATTTCATTACATTGTGTCTTATTTGAACATGTGTGAGAACATTTCAAATAAGCAAGATTGCTTTACCGTGATAGACAATTACGAATAAAGAATCGATTATGATTAACGCCACAAATCAATATTAATATCGCAATGATAAGGCAGCACCTGTTACAACACCTGTTGTTTTGCAACGATAAGAGATGGCGGGTACAACAACCGGACAAGCAAGAAATCAATATAAACTGTATTCGCCAAGTGGTGGGGGTTGAAAACGGGTTAGCACAAAGAGGGTGAAGAACAACCCCCATGAGGAAGACGGGCGCTGAAGCCATTCGGAATCGCAGTTTAGCACTCATGCCAGCAACAACGGTAGATATGCCGTGATCCCGGTAACTCAGTGATCCTTCTCCCTATCTGTCTGTCTCTCTTCATTATTACATTTGACCTTTTTGTCTCTCCTGGTTTTTTGGTAGGTCCCAAATTATTGTTCCCCAAAATTGCAGTGCGCATATGTTTTATATTCTCAATGGTGAATCAATAATCAAAGTGACAGTGGGTATCACGACCGTGTCCCCGGGCCAAGATGTCGGTGAAGGTGAGTCCTCCCTCGCATGTTGAGTTCGTTCGCGGTCATCGTCTTTCTGTCCGCGATAAGAGCTTTGTGCGCGCGATAAGCGCTTCCCGGCTTCCCGGGACGGAGAGTTCCGGTTCTGACAACTCCGGATAGAAAGACCTGATAAGAGATCGTTCCTCGTTGTGGTAGCAATACTCCCCGTTGTGTAACAATTGTGCATGATACGCAAAGATCTGATTAATAACATTTTTATTGTAGGATGTGTGCTGCGATGCGGATAAAATAAATTGAAGGTCCTGCGTGAGACATTTCTCTCGGCTTAGCGAGGATGAAATCTAATAAAAGCAATTAAGATAATCAAGTAGGCAATTAACTAAACTGCTTTTTTATGTGAGATTTTTCCTCTCTTCCTCTCTATTTCTATATTTATTTCGAGTTGATCTTATTTGCCTAATAAATTTTGTGTAAAGTCGAGGACGTTTCTCGTCGCATCTCTATCAAGAAAAGATCAAATCTTCTTAACTCTTTGTAAATATTTTTGAGTATATAAATACATTCGAAGATATATATTTATAAATGATAAGAACAAATTATCGCAATTATAAAACCACAATATTTGTCGTAGAAATTATCTACACAGTGTAAAGAGATTAGACAAATTCGTCGCTTGCGATGACACGCCGCTTATTCGACGCAACAATTCGTATCTCTCTCATATTTATGCAACTAGAATATGCAGCGATTATCTGTATCGTATACGCGCGCATATATACATACATAAACAGTCTCAAGAGCGTACATGTATAAAGTGCCTTTAAAGTTGCACTAAATGATTTTTTATTGCGTTTAAAATATTATTGATACGCAACTTTGTGTGAGAAGGCGTACGCCTCCTAATTGAATATACGCGTATGCAGCGTTGCAGTCGTGTACGTGTACATACAGTATCGGCGTACTTTATATTAAAAAACAAATGTTCTATTGTTTTTTAAATAATGCGAATCTAAAATTGACGCAATTGTTAGGCGCAAACATAATCGCAAATTTTTTTATAAATAAATGTACAAATAAAGTTTACAAACAACAAATTTTATTATAAATAATTTTATTTGTTTATGATAAAAGCAATTATATGAAAAAACACTCGATAGAAAATTGTCTCTACTGTAAAAATAAAAATTATTTTTATGTGGCAAAATTTAATTTTCAAGTTTCCAATTTTTACATGAGATACACGCATTTTGTCAGATCGATAGTTTCTAAATATTATTTCTTTTCACAATCTCGCAAAGCAGGACGACCGTATTATAATACGGTCTGTAATTCGTTGATCTCGTTACGGGTTAATGTCTGCGCACGGTCGGCCGTCAAGTCGCGAAATGTTTTAATAGCACAATAACAGCCTCACAAAGTGTCCATTTCCTGTTGAGGTAAAGATAAAACAACGACGACCGTATATATACTTGGCGCGTGCGTGTTTCGGACGCGCGCTTTTTTGCACGCACTTTTTGCCGGAAGCGAACCATGTGAAGAAGCACCACGTAGTCGGCGCGGCACCGGTGCGGCTTTGCGTGTTACGCACATTTCTTTCTACGTGGAACATTGCGCAAAATTACATAGACGTCATCGCGAACTAAGCGTGCGTGTGAAAAAGTGCGACGCTCGCTCGGCCGAACTTACTTAATAAAAAAAAAAAACGAGGGCGGACTCGATAACATCGTCTCATGACAATATCTGACAAGAAAGAAATGTTTTTAGAGAACAAGAAAAATCGGTCAATGAAAAGGTCACACAGTTTTGAAATTTCGTGCTTTTAACGAACACACACGTCTCGCACATTTGCGAACAATTTCCATCCAATTGTGTTCTCTAACAGAATCAAATTGTAAGTAATTTAAAAACAAGTTTATGTACACATGTGTGTGCATGTGTGTGTATGTCATGTGATGATGTCCTTCGTAGAAAGAGAAGAGGAACAGTATAATATTACAAATCGAAGCGCGTGCAATGCAATCGTCAATCTATCATCTGTTTCCGTTCACGATGACGTAAATGATATCGGCAAATCTTATCTATTAAACGGAGACCGCAAGTCAACGGACGCAATTTAACGAACGAGGAGAAGAGATGTGCGCGCGTTCGCGCATTTCTCGTTGCAACGCGAATGCATCAGTTCGGCCGATGCAATCTTCTGCAGCTCTTCGAAAAAACATCGGATAATACAAATTCACGCGTAGACCGACTGATAGAAACGCACCGTTACAGAAAGAACGAGAGAAATGTTGAATAAACGATCGACGCCAGCTTGATATTATCTGCGAACGCGCCTTTATAAAATCGTTTGTGTATAGCATATATTCGAGGACGACGTATTTTTAGTACGGTCTAAAATCGTAACTGCGAAGATTCGTGAGTGAGATTTGCATCTTCAACGAAGTCATTACGGAAACTGTTTCACAGCGAAGTGCGCGCGTGTCTCCGGTATTGTTGTCGACGACAAACCGCTATCTTATCTCATTCAAATTTCGTTATTTCTCACAACGCTCGATATTTCTTCTCGACGCTTGTATAAAAATGAGCCAAGTCGTGATTACGAGATATTTAACATGTTTTTTTTGTTTTTCTTTTTTTTTTTTGAGTGCTAATAGAAAAGTTTTTTAAAAGTTGCTCACCGCCTCTTTGGTTTTTTTCCTCTGTTTTTAACAACATTTAGTAAAAAAAAAAGAAATGGATCATTAAAAATTAATTAAAGAAAGAGATCTGATTTGCAGTTGCTCTCTTATCTGCGGAAAAAGGGAGGAAAATTTATGAAATTTATATTCATTACGCCTTCAGTCTAGTCTCCAGCTTTTTGATTACACAATATTCGGATTATCCGCAGAAAGAGGTAAATGTGTTTTACATGTTGCACGCGTCCAGTGACGTGTGACCAACAAGCACTTCATCCGCAAGATGAAGCTGACAGTTGGCAAAACCCAAACAACACAAATGAAATAGTCGAACTGCCCTTGGACTCATCTCGTCCTACTTTCTACAATTTTGTCGGGTGAAATGTCACTCTAAACGATTAGATTATTCACTCTATGCGATGATGACCGGCCGCTCGTGATTAGCGAAAATTAAGCAGACACATTTAGCCAAAGCATTTGTTTTCGCAACAACGGCGAATTAATTGCTTCCGGAGCGATTAATGATGACGCCATTTCGATAAATCAAGCAACATTTTGGTCGATTTGCCAAATTGACGTCATTCCGGGAGCGAGCGATTCAACCTGCGAAAACAGCCATTAATTCTGACCGTGAGTGTGTCACCCGTTTCGAGTGAATAATTATCACATAAATATTTATTTTTGTAATTTATGTCTTTGGGTATAAATCTCTTTCTTCATTTATCCCAGGTTGTTAATAATCTCGGTAAACGGCTCGTAGAGAAATCACTTCGACTATGAAAATCGAAGCTGGAATCTCCTAAGCTGATGCTCTATCGATTCAATCACTTGGCGACGGTTATTGCAAAACCACTACACTCTTTCATCAGATATGCTCATTCACTCTTCACGCGAATGAAAATATTTTGCTCCACAGAGTAAAATATTCGTTCTACAACCAACAGAAAGTGGAAGAATTCACGCTCCGTATATGAGAGAAAAGTCGGATCTAACTCTAAAAATTGAATGACTCGAGGATCATTTAATTTTTCGCAATTTTATTCAAAGAAATTTTAGAGAGCATCGAGCAAATATACGTAGCATTCTTCTAAATTTGCCGAACAATTTGCCGAAAATCTTTATCTCTTTCCGAACTTCGCAATAATGCATAAGTTATGAAATCCGTGCGCGTAAAGAGATAACTCAGCCTCGTTTCGCGCGTGCATGGTTGCCGGAGAATACGCGTGCGGATCTCTACATATATATTAATAATTCATTAATTATTGCGAAACTCGCAAAATGGTAAAGGATTCTTCGGCACAACTCGCTTGTCCACGAGAGGTGACATTACCGGACATTCCGATATATACAAGGAAGTTCGTATAACTGACCAATATAAATATTTTAAGATACATAAAAAGTTGAAGATATAAAAAAAGTCTTTGCGCAAAACATATTTGATACCAAAGGATGTCGATAGAAACGATTTTTTACAGGTAGAGGCATTAAAAAAGGGAAAGAGTGGCCCGTAAAAATCGCCCGTTTTGGGGTTCTCAAATTTTTAACCAAATAGTTAGATTGTTAAACCAAATAGTGCTAAATAAAAAATAGTTTATGATGAGATATTGAAGACAACTTTTAGATTGAACCTACTGTTCGTTTCGAAAATAAAAAACATGTATATGTCGACATATATGTGTCATAAAACATATATGTGTCATAATTTCGTCACTCCCTACGTATAATTACATAAGTGTTACATATGGAATTTTCAGTTTATTGCATAGTGACACTTAGAAAGTCATGTTCTTTATGGTCACCAAATATTTAAAACAAATATTCATAAGTAAAGTAAAAATTTAAAACCAAAAGATCCCTAAAATGTTGAATTACATCGTGCAAGGATATTTATAAAATGAAGCTTCGAGAATGTATTAGCTCGGTGCATGCGCACATATTATTATCGACACATACTAGTTCGTCAATATATATTTAAATTTTAATACACGTACATTTATTTTTTTTCACGTGCTTGGTATTATTCAAACATATTAAATTGAATTAAAAAAATCTTTCCCTTTGTTCCAAAAGGATATTCTAAACACTTCCAAATTCCAAAACATTTCACATGCATGTTGATACATATCCTGATGTTTCGAGAGCAACACTGTGTCGATAAAAACCAGAGCAGTACGAGAGAAAGATAGCACTACGTTACGCTGTGTTATCTATAGACAATATAGAACACATGTTCTGGTTTGAGAAAACAGCCTAAAAGCCTGACGCGAACAGTAACTTGTACCACAAGCACTTGTTCTACGAGGATTCCTGTTTCGCAGGAAGTAAAGTTAAAACAGATAACAGTTTGAAACACAGATGAGATATAATTGAATTGTCCTTATCCAGAGCTATCTTGCTATCCTCGACTATCTAAAAGCAACATCAACATAACTTTGTGAGAGAATTTTTGAGAAATATTCGAAAATTATTCAATTTGCAATTAAATCGTTTTTACCTCTCGTGAGGTAGAGAGTAACGTAACTCTCTGTATCTCTCGTGAGAGTTATGTCGAATCGAAAATCTTTATCCGAACTTCGCAATAATGCATAAGTTATCATGCGATATGATTATCATGCCGACATTTTGTACATATTCCCAAAGCAACATTTAATTCAATCAATTATTTCCAACCAACATTTCATGATTATTCGCTGTACCATAACATAGCACACAGAATAGATAACTAAACTGCTCCACTAATATTGATATCGTGCATCAATATTTGAAATAGGACTGCTGCATCTTATTTTATTTTCACATGGCAAACATCGAGTACGAACACAATTTTCTCTGCTGCGCAGATAAGATACGAGCGATAAGTAATGTAAATTTTTCACATGAGAATTGTGTCAACGAAAAATTGTGTCTGTTCCGATAAGAGTTTTACCGTGTGACTAACGCAATTGTTAATTAGTTTAAAATAATCGGCACGGAAAACCGGAGATTCCAGGTTCGACTCCTGGTCGACGTGTTTTTTTTTAGCAATATTTTAAAATTAGTTAGGGGGATATACAAAATCTATACGTGATGCAAATGCAGCATCATATACGAATTTACAAATTAAAATTTCAATTCTAAAACCTCACGTGTAAGAATTTACACGTGAATATAATAGAATACATGCAGTATGCAGTATTATTAATATAATAGAATACATGCAGTATAAAAACTAAAGCAGTATAAAAACAGTTCATCAAAAATTAAAACTACGGTGAATTTTTTCCCATACATATATATTTCCGCAACAAACACCCAGCATATGTGGCTCTAATGACCGATTATATATTTATATATTTATATATTTCAACGATAGTTTGTAAAATTTAAAGAGCCTAAAACTCATTATTATTAATGTTTAAAAAAATCGTAATAGAAAGGATATTAAAAAAAATTGTCTCTCAAAAAAGTCACTTGAGAAGAATTACATAAAAAAGAAGCGTTTTTTCTTTCTTTATCTCACCGGTCAGTTACGTAAAATGTCTTAGCATGAGCAGTTTTTTTTTCATGATTTTACATAGGTTATCATGTGATCCCGTTGCAAAGGTGAAGGTTTCGAGTACATCGTGTATTATATAAATGTTTTTGTATTTTTATAAACTCTTCGTGTGCGCAACCGATTCTTACATTTTGTGTTCTTCTATTTGCAATTTATTTTAACTTTAAATTTAAATTTTTTTGAAGGAATAATCCTGTAACACACATCCAGACCCAGTTCACTGGTGATACCAGAGCAAACTATTATGAAATAATATATCTCCTATCTAGAGATTTGTTCTAACGTGACCAAAGCGTAAACAGATCGAACGCGTATTTTGTTACATTACTACTTTTTTATTATTATATATGCACATGCAGAGAGACATTTGTTTGGTTTAAAATATTATCTTGGTATTCGATGTACGCGTACATATTCTACGCATCTTTTTTATAACAACTACTTAAATTTGTTATATATATTTTTATAACAAATATAAATTATACGGATCATATATAGCTCTTTTAGCATTTATTTTTATAAAATAAATAATAAGACCAGTAAGAGTTAAGCGCTGGATACGTGTGAAATATTTTTTCAATGTGTAAATTAACACGCATTGCAATTCGAAAACTACATCGGATATTTGGTTTCCGTCTCGTGTACAGAAACATTTCTTTTATGTGATTGTAATTCTTTGTTTTTTATCTGACTGTTAAGCAGATGACGAGATACAGGCAGGCAGAATTTGAAGATGAGGACAGTAGCAGCATTGGATCGGTTGCTCTGAATAGCGAAGGGATCAGTACATCAGCAACACACATACGATATCATACAGTAAGCTTTTCATCTCAAAAAAAAGAAATTCAGAGTCTCCATTCTTGAACAATTTTTTTTTATACATAAAAAAACATGAAACATGTGTGCGCTTAAATTTTCATACGTAAGAAAACCGAGCCCGTAGGTGATTATTGTTTATATTTGACATTATAATAAGATTAGTCTTACGAGCCGATCGCAGCCAATGATTGGCACTTCAAAGACTCGTGAAATTTGTTTTTTTTGAGAGTATCAACTAAAAGATTCTAAAATAATGTGTTGTCATAAAACAATTCAAATATATATATATGTGTATATATATATATATATATATATATATATATAT
>NW_018020627.1:694370-700263 GCF_002006095.1 Pseudomyrmex gracilis | reverse complement strand
CTGCGCTGATTGGCCCGCTTTACTCAATAATTACTCCTTTATTATAAATAATAGAAAAAAATGGTTCAGGACTTTTCGACTCAGTTTTATTCCTTCTATCTGCCTACGAGAGATTGTACGGCTATTCTGGGACACCCTGTATACATATATATACACACACATATTTCGTTGAAACTCTAATTGTAATTTTTAGGGAACAAGCATGTGGAAGGCGAGAACCATTATAGAAAAATGTCTTCTCATAATCTGTTGCATTCTGCTGATGATAGTTGTCGTACTCGGCATTATCATAAGCAGCAAAAGTCGATGGGACGAAGCGCACGTTCTTCACGTCGGCGAGAGAAAAGGTTTGTTGACGAAAACAGAGGAAGATTTAAGTGAGATTACAAGTGGTTGACGTTACAAAACACAGTTTTCACAGTGTCTTATTTTTAAATAAAACGTCGTGTAAAACTTTTCCAGAAGAAACGCACTGTCTCACAGAACAGTGCGTGTCCACAGCGGCGTCTATAATTCATAGCATAAATCTGGCCGCCAATCCTTGCGATGATTTTTACGAATACGCTTGCGGCGGCTGGAGCAAACAGAATCCGATTCCGGAAGGAAAGAGCATGTGGGGCACATTCGGAAAGTTAGAACAGGATAATCAGCTAATCATCAAACACGTTCTTGGTAAGCGCGCGCGTATATGTAGAAATCGAGAAAATGACATAATTGCGAGGAACATTTCGTGTTTTTATTGATGAAATTCTTTTTCGCGCAGAACAACCAAGCAGCGAAATGAGATCAAAGGCCGAGAGAAAAGCCAAGGCTTATTACACGGCCTGCATGGACGCTAACGAGACGATTGAGGCGCTCGGTGCCAAGCCAATGACAGATTTACTGGAGACTGTTGGAGGATGGAACGTCTCTGGGAAATTTAACATCAGCAACTGGTCGTTACAAACAACCATGCACGTCCTGCAAAACTGTTACAATATGGGCGGTTTATTTTCTTGGGTCGTAAACGAAGACGATCGAAACAGCACGCGATACATAATTCAAGTGTGTTAGCTGACGCAATTGTAGAAGATTTTATATTATATTAGAAAATGCAAAAGTTTTTAGTATATGTAACTTTTAACCATAGACGTACAAATTGTTGACTAGACGTCCGACTTCTGTGACGTCTAATGAATATTTAATAGAGATTTTTACAGAAGTTTTTATTTTACAGTTGTTCCGTGTATTGTTTAATATCGATTTTTATTGAAAAACAGTTATAATTAATTGGTTTTAAGAAAATTTATAAACATTTTTTTACAAATGTCAAAGTTTTGATTTTTTTTTATGTTTAAGATTGATCAAGGAGGTTTAACTCTCCCGACTGCAGAAAATTATCTTAATATAACAGAACATGGAAAAGTTTTGGCGGCCTACTTAGAATATATGACAAAGGTAACAAAACACCAGATTACAAACCAGTTTTATTCTCACGAATTAAATTAACTGGTCGATTGAAAATCAATTGTATCAATCAAGTCAATTTCAACCGAATTAATCGACCGATTAAATTGATCGGAATTCGTCTATGTGCGTCGTTTCGCACTTCTGACATTTCCGATTAGACAAGCGTGTTTTTCAGATTGGCGTGCTCTTGGGCGGCGAAGAGAATTCCACGAGAAAACAGATGCAAGATGTGATAACTTTTGAAACAAAACTCGCCGAAATAACTATTCCTCCCGAAGAACGCAGAGACGAAGAAAAACTCTATACTCTGATGTCTTTGAGTGAGTTACAACGCAAAGCGCCTATGGTGCGTACGTCTTCTCGTTGTAAATTTGTTTTCTTTTTGTCATTTAGTAGAAAAAGAATAACGTGGGAATTGCAAGGCCAATAAGAGCTCACGCTGGATTCAAAGTCCAATTTGTTTCGATTTAACGAATAAATTCACACGCAATTGACGTCCAGTCATTGTTATTCGTCTTACAAACGTTTGATAATTTTTAAGATCAAGTTTTATTTGATTGCGATTTTACCAATTTAAATACAATTGCATTTTTTTTAGATATCCTGGGTGGATTATTTCCAAAACGCCACTCGTCTTGTAAACAAAAAGATCAACGCAAAATCGCAAATAGTGAATTTTGCGCCGGATTATTTCGAAAAACTGACCAAACTCGTGCAGGAATATAACAAAACCACTGAAGGAAAGATGTTAGTATATATATATATATATATCGACTTTTTCTCTACAAAGAAAGCAACACGTTGTGATTGTCCCACCATTATCTGTAATTGTTTCATTTCTTTAGAAACATTCACTTCAACATTTTATAATTTTATCAATTTATTAAAACAAATAAAATGTACTTTTTGTTTTAAATTAAAATACGCTAATCTTCCTAAGACGAAATATAACGTGTTACTTTTCTTAACGTACGTCGATAGGTGTTTAAAATATTGTCACATTTACATATAAATATTTATAATTAAAACACAGGTAAATCTTTGATATATTTCGTTTCTTTTTTTTCTAGAATATTAAACAATTATTTGGTGTGGCAGACTGTGAGAACATTAGCGTCTGGTTTGTCAAAGCCGTTCCGAGAGGCTTACAAAGGCTTGCGGAAAGCCTTGCTCGGTTCGGAAGGCACCGAAGAGGCGTGGCGCTATTGCGTTGACGATGTTAGCACTTCCATGGGTTTTGCAGTTGGTGCAATGTTCGTTCGAGAGGCTTTTCACGGCAAAAGCAAACCTATGGTTGGTTCACACGGGAGAAAGAGCGTCTTCTGAATTTCACAAGTTCCAAAATTTATGTCTGCTAAATAACAACGCGAAAATTTAAACCGGCCAATGAGAGGCTGTACGCTGGATGTTTATGCAAAATAAATGAATAAATAAATATGTATTTATTTATTTATTTAATGTAAATTATACACATGAATTTGAATTGAAGTTTTAATTTGTGAGTTCATATATGATGCTAGATTTGCATCACGCATATGAGAAATGCTCGTTTTCCCGCCTATCTAATTTAATTATATTGCAAAAAAAATCCCTTAGCCAGGAGTCTCTTGCTTTCCGTGCGTTTCGTTTTTTCGCAATATAATTAAATTAGATAGGAGGAAAAACGGGCATTTCTCATATACGTGATGCAAATCCAGCATTCTATATGAATTCACGAATTGAAGTTTTAATTCAAATTTGTGTGTATTTAATTTACACTAAAAAATATAAATATAAATATATATATGTATTTATTTATTTCACACAAACATCCAGCGTGTAGACTCTCATTGACCAATTTAAATTTTGCGTTAATTTAAATTTCATGAGCCTCAACTCTTCGTCAGTTTGTTATGTTTATTAATTTATAATTTAAGAAATTCTATTTTTTATTGTATATTTTTTAACATTTTGCTATGTGACATATCGTTGCTTTCAGGCGCAGGAAATGATAAATCGAGTGCGCCAGGCGTTCACGTCAAACTTGAAGAACTTGGACTGGATGGACGACGAGACGAGAAAGGCCGCCGAGGAAAAAGCAAACGCCATTACAGACATGATCGGTTTCCCGGATTTCATTTTGCAGCCCAACGAACTCGACGAACGCTACAGAGATCTGATAATCAAGCCGAACGAATATTTTCAAAATAATATACGCGTGAACAAATATAATTTGCGCAAGAATCTCGAAAAGCTCGATCAAGTGGTGAACAAGACCGCCTGGGTTATGTCTCCACCCACCGTCAACGCTTATTACACGCCCACCAAGAATCAAATCGTTTTTCCCGCCGGCATACTCCAAAGTCCGTTTTACGACCGGGAAAGTCCTAACAGCTTGAATTTCGGTGGCATCGGCGTAGTAATGGGTCACGAACTTACGCACGCATTTGATGACCAAGGTAAGAATAAATAATTTAATAAGCTGAGTGCCACCATATCGAGTAGAAGTTCATCTTAAATTATAAATAATTAATAATTATGCAATGGTTGAAAAAAACTATTTACTTAGTAGAGGCAGAAGATATCTTTGAGTGAGATATGTTTGCCGCTTCCAATTTGTTGCCCGTCTTATTTCTCCCATTGAAGTTGATTAAACGTCACATAGGTCGAGAGTTCGACATGTATGGCAATTTGCATCAGTGGTGGAACAATGCAACTACGGACCGTTTTAAAAATAGAACCGAGTGTTTTGTGGAGCAATATAATCAATATCAAGTAAACGGTCGTAATGTAAACGGTCGACAAACACTAGGTAAAAATGTATTATTTAATTTCTCTTATTATATATATCTTTTTCCTGGAGGAGAATCAGAGTTCAAACATTGATTGTAATGTAGGAGAGAACATTGCCGACAATGGCGGCCTCAAAGCGGCATACCACGCCTACGTCTCAATGCCTAAGTACTACAAGGATCTGTTGCAGCTACCCGGCGTGAACATGACTCAGAATCAATTATTTTTCTTGAACTTTGCACAGGTTAGAAGACAAGTTTATGTATAATACAAGATGCGTTTGCTTTGGAACGCATGAAGAACGCGCAAAAATAGACGCGCTTTGAGCGACTATTTTTTTGTTCCACATTTAAAAAGTAATAAAAACGGATCAGACGCTTATTTCTAGAATCCAAAACAAACATATCCATAATTTTATACACATATATAGAATTACCAGACGTCTGGAATTTTAAAATAACAGTTAATATAATCGGTAAATATTGACAATAATACGGACCATTATTAGTCCGACCTACTTGAGGGGGTAGCCCCCTCCTGCCTACACTCTTACAACATGAAGAAAATGTCCATAATGTCGAAAAAAAATTTATTTATGAAACTTTTTTTGTTTGTAACCTTTTATAAACAATGAGCGACGGCTAAAAACTTTTGCATGTTACTCAAGACATTGTCCTTGACAACATATGTGAAGCTCAAGTAGATCGGAAGTTGACCTGTTATTATCAATATTAATAACTTTTTAATAACCAACAAGCGACGGCTAAAATTTTTTGCATGTTACTCAGGACAATGTTCTTGATACCATATGTGAAGCTCAAGTTGATTGGAAAGTAGTCCGTTATTGTCAATATTTACCATATAATCTATAAAAATTGGAGATGACAAATAAAGATCGACTTTATTCTTTGTGAACAATTACTTTCAAAAGAAATAATATTTTTCTATATTTCTCAACTGAAAAAAAATTGGTCTTCAAAACTATATTTCTCGATAGAAAATCTACACAATCTACTTTAAATTATATTTTTTTGTTTTATAGAAGCAAAAAATTATATATATTATTAGAATTACCATATTATAGGAAACGTACTCCAAGACACTTTGTACAAAATTAGTTTCAGAAACAATATTTTTCTATATTTCTCAATTGAAAAAAAGTTCATTTTCAATAATATTTCTCGATACACAATCTACGAATTTAAAATATATTTTTTGCTTTAAACAAGCAAAACAATTATATAAGAATTACCATATTATAGGAAAAATAATCCCAGGCACTTCGTGAAAAATGAGTTTTAATAGAAAAATTATTTTTCTATATTTCTCAATTGAAAAAGAGTTGATTTTCAATAATGTTTATTTTTCATTAATTGATTTAAATCACAGTGGTATATTTGATTATTAGAATTACCATAGTATAAGAAAAATAATCTCAGATACTTTGTGAAAAATGAGTTTCAATAGAAACATTATTTTTCTATATTTTTCATTTGAAAAAAGTTAGTTTTCGATAATATTTATCGATAGAAAATCTAAGACTTTAAATTATATTTTTTTGCTTTGAAAAAGCAAAAAAATATTACTAGAATTACCATGTTAGAGGAAAATTAATTCCAGACACTTTGTGAAAAATTAGTTTCAATAGAAACAGTATTTTTCTATATTTCTC
>NW_018020627.1:659913-693810 GCF_002006095.1 Pseudomyrmex gracilis | reverse complement strand
AAATATTACTAGAATTACCATGTTAGAGGAAAATTAATTCCAGACACTTTGTGAAAAATTAGTTTCAATAGAAACAGTATTTTTCTATATTTCTCAATTGAAAAAGAGTTGGTCTTCAATAATATTTCTCGATAGAAACTGTACCACTGTAAATTATATTTTTTTGCTTTATAGAAGCAACAAAATATTATTAGAATTACCACAATATAGGGAAACTAATCCCAGACACTTTTGAAAAAATTAGTTTTAATAGAAACATTATTTTTCTATGTTTCTCAAGTGAAAAAGAGTTGGTCTTCAATAATATGTCTCGATAAAAAATGTACCAATGTAAATTATATTTTTTTGCTTTATAGAAGCAAAAATATTTACTAGAATTACCACAATATAGAGAAACTAATCCCAGACACTTTTGGAAAAATTAGTTTTAATAGAAACAATATTTTTCTATATTTCTCAACTGAAAAAGAGTTGGACTTTAAAAATGTTTATTTTTAATTAATTGACGTTGACATATACATACATATATATATATATATGTATACATACACATAGAATGTTTCTCTCAACATTCTGCGAACGGCTCGTATTGGGCTTATATAATTAAGTAAATTTTCACGAGTCTTAGAATATTATTTTAATTAATTAATTTAAACCAATGGTTTATAGGTGATTATTAGAATTACCATAGTATAGGAAAAATAATCCCAGACTCTTTGTGAAAAATGAGTTTTAATCAAAACATTATTTTTCTATATTTCTCAATTGAAAAAGAGTTGGTCTTCAAGAATATGTCTTGATAGAAAATGTACCAATTTAAATTATATTTTTTTGCTTTATAGAAGCAGAAAAATATTAATAGAGTTACCATATTATACTAAAAATAATCTTAGACACACTTTGTGAAAAATTAGTTTCAATGGAAACATTATTTTTCTATATTTCCCAATTGAAAAAAGTTGGATTAAGATAATATTTCTCGATAGAAAATCTACGACTTTAAATTATAGTTTTTTGCTTTAAAGAAGCAAACAAATAGTATTAGAATTACCATAGTATAGGAAAAATAATCCCAGACACTNAAAATCTACGACTTTAAATTATAGTTTTTTGCTTTAAAGAAGCAAACAAATAGTATTAGAATTACCATAGTATAGGAAAAATAATCCCAGACACTTTGTGAAAAATAAGTTTCAACAGAAACATTATTTTTCTATATTTCTCAATTGAAAAAGAGTTGGTCTTCAATAATTTGTCTCGATAAAAAATGTACCAATTTAATTTATATTTTTTTGCTTTATAGAAGCAAACAAATAGTATTAAAATTACCATATTATGGGAAAAATAATCCCAGACACTTTGTGAAAAATGAGTTTCAATAGAAACATTATTTTTCTATATTTTTCAATTGAAAAAGAATTAGCCTTTAATAATGTTTATTTTTAATTAATTGATTTAAATCAGTGGTTCAGTTGATTATTAGAATTACCATATTGTAGGAAAAATAATTCCAGACACTTTGTGAAAAATTAGCTTCAATAGAAACAGTATTTTTCTATATTTCTTCATTGAAAAAGAGTTGGTCTTCAATAATGTCTCGATAAAAAATGTACCACTTTAAATTATATTTTCTTGTTTTTAGAAGCAAAACCATATTATTAGAAATACCACATTATAGGGAGATTAATTCCAGACACTTTTTAGAAAATTAGTTTCAATAGAAACATTATTTTTCTATGTTTCTCAATTGAAAAAAAGTTGGTCTTCAATAATATGTCTCGATAAAAAATGTACCAATGTAATTTATATTTTTTTGCTTTTTAGAAGCAAAAAAATTTACTAGAATTACCACAATATAGGGAAACTAATCCCAGACACTTTGTGAAAAATGAGTTTCAATCGAAACATTATTTTCCTATATTTCTCAAGTGAAAAAGAGTTGGTCTTCAACAAGATGTCTCGATAGAAAATGTACCACTTTAGATTATATTTTCTTNGAAACATTATTTTCCTATATTTCTCAAGTGAAAAAGAGTTGGTCTTCAACAAGATGTCTCGATAGAAAATGTACCACTTTAGATTATATTTTCTTGCTTTTANAAGCAAAACCATATTATTAGAAATACCACAATATAGGGAAAATAATCCCAGACACTGTTTGAAAAATAAGTTTCAATAGAAACATTATTTTTCTATGTTTCTCAAGTAAAAAAAAGTTGATCTTCAATAATGTTTATTTGTAATTAAGTGCTGCACATGTATACATATATATATATATACATATACATACAAGTTTTCTCTCGCGAACAGCTCTTATTGCCCTTATATACTTAGGTGAATTTTCGCGAACCTTAAAATATTATTTTAATTAATTAATTTAAATCAGTGGTATAGGTGATTATTAGAATTACCATAGTATAGGAAAAATAATCTCAGACACTTTGTGAAAAATTAGTTCCAATAGAAACATTACTTTTCTATATTTTTCATTTGAAATAAGTTGGTCTTCAATTATATTTCTCGATAAACAATGTACCACTTTAAATTATATTTTCTTGCTTTATAGAAGCAAAACCATATTATTAGAAATACCATATTATAGGGAGATTAAACCCAGACACTTTGTGAAAAANACTTTAAATTATATTTTCTTGCTTTATAGAAGCAAAACCATATTATTAGAAATACCATATTATAGGGAGATTAAACCCAGACACTTTGTGAAAAATTAGTTTCAATAGAAACAGTATTTTTCTATATTTCTCAAGTGAAAAAGAGTTAGTTTTTGATAATTAATATTTCAATAATATTTCTCGATAGAAAATCTTTGACTTTGAAGTATAATTTTTTGCTGTAGAGAGCAAAAAAATAGTATTAGAATTACCATATTTGAAGGAGATTAATTCCAGACACTTTGTGAAAAATGAGTTTCAATAGAAACAGTATTTTTCTATATTTCTTAATTGAAAAAGAGTTGGTCTTCAATAATATGTCTCAATAGAAAATGTACCAATTTAAAGTATATTTTTTTGCGTTAGAGAAGCAGAAACATATTAGTAGAATTACCACATTATAGGGAAAATAATTCCAGACTATTTGTGAAAAATGAGTTTCACACAATAGAAACAGTATTCTTCTATATGTCTCAAGTGAAAAAGAGTTGGTCTTCAATAATATTTCTCGATAGAAAATCTACGACTTTAAATTTTGTTTTTTTTTGCTTTTTTAATGTGTAAGTTGCTTTAATGTGTAATTACAACCTACCCATTTTTTTATTACACATTGCACAAGAACAAGGACAAAGCGTTAAAATATATATAATTAATATTTAAATCGATTTTGCACATGCAAAGCATAATGAGATTCCGATGTACATATATATATATGACTTACTCTTTATGTTCAGGTCTGGTGTTCTGCTTCGACGCCCGAGTCGCTGATCCTTCAAATCGAGAAAGATTCGCACTGTCCTCCGAAGTATCGAGTTATCGGGCCGCTGTCCAACATGCCTGAATTTTCGACAGAATTTAACTGTCCCATAGGATCAAAGATGAATCCGGTTCATAAATGCGAGGTGTGGTAACATACCTTGTGCGCTTTCTGAAAAGAGAACTGTGCAAAACTCTATAATAGAAGACACCGTCTTCTGACGGACTTTTGTATCATGTGCGCAAAGGCTCTACAGATGTAAAGAAAAAAGATACACAAAAACACTACTCCGTCGAACCACATGTTTTTTGTTGTTTGTTTCTACTTCCTTCTATCTTCTTTCTTTTTCTAGACACTCTGTATGAACAAACCAAACGGATGAGGAATTACATTTCTTTCCGTCCATCGTGTTAATTATTATCATACAAAAGTAAATTATACAAGATCTTTGCGTGTTCACAGTCACAGTTAACAAATTACTTTTCAGTTAGATAATACATATGGAAACTTTACACCGCAACGGCCGATAACGATCAAAAAACTTCTGCCAATCAAAACCAAAAAATCTTACCTTTTTTAACTGTAATTCAAGATAAGAGAAGAGAATATGATAATATACTTTCGCGTAGTGTTTTTCACAAAACAATAACGTATAGATAGCGAGATGTCGCAAAATAAAACACTTATTATTAACGCACGTAAACGATGTCACTTAAGATCTTGCAAACCGATAATTATTGTGATGATGTTTGTATTAAGACCATGGCACGCTCATGAAAGAAAACTTGAGCTGCAAAACATAAACAAATCGATTTTTCTATCACGACTTGCAAGACTTCGACGCACTAGAAAAAAAAAAATTGGTTTTCAGCGAGCGATACACGCAGCAATTATGTTCAGAAAACCATAGCCGGTTGCTCAACGCAGTTGAGAGATCATCGCGTTACGCGTTTCAACAAATTATCAGAAATATCACGCGTGTGGAACATTTGTAATAATTTACTTATAAATCGCAATATTTCTGATAATTTATTAGACACTCCTAATTTGAAAAACGCGAGCAAATCAACAAATCACGAGTCAACGTAAGCTTGAGAGAAGGCCTGACGATTGACCGATTGATCACTGAAATTTTTTTTTTTTAGTGCGTCGAAGTCTTGCAAGTCGTGATAAAAAAATCGAAATACCGTCGGTTAATGATCAATATTTAAGGCAAATGTCAATGATTAATTTTTTGTAGACACTACTACTATGACTAAACGCCGGAAAAAAATACTATTCTTATTCGGAAAAAATATTGTATAATAGATATTTAACTTTAGAAACACGCGTACACACACGCGCATACGTGCGCGCACACACAAGATAAACAAAACCATTGAAACTGCATACGTATATCAAAGTCACGTATTGATATTTGATTACATGATATATTTCTCTTTTTCTAGAATATTTCTGAGTTTCCAACACTGTGTGCTGTGCTAAAAACAAAAAAACTTTTTTATTCTTCAATTGGTAAAAATAATCCTGTCTCTTCTCGTCTCGTACAAAAATGAAGAGAAGAATCGCGCGTGATAAATACGTGACTTTGATATACGATATTTTATGCTCAAGAAGACGAAAAAAAAAATCTGCGACACTGCTTTTTTGAGGAATGAAAAAACTATTATTAAAAATCCGACAGAGGCGTCCGACCCGAGTCGAAATTTAAACCCTCAGAACACACTCGCTTTGCCTCAGAAACACAAGCAACGCATACGCTTATTTCACAGTCAAGGTATGTCAAGCGCGTTCACGTACAATAAGTTTCGAGTAGAAAGAAGTAAGAATTGAAACGAAACAAAATTATTTATTGGAAGCTTCTCACTAATTTTCTGGATAAAAAGATATTACTTTACAGGAAAAAAGGAAATTTCGCGAACGTATAGCAGCGTCTAAGTAGGATCTACTTTTTGTCTTACTCCTACATAAAAAAAAAAAAAATTGAGGTTCAATATAGACGTTAAATTTCGACTCGGGGAAATCCTAAAATTTTTTTTCTATTACGGGGGTAAAAAGCTTGTTAGATCGAGAGATTCGTGAAATAATGTAACGGAGCAACGGGGTGAGGGGGGCAGGGAGAAAAGTGGGGAAAACTTAACAAGAAGAAAGAAATACTTAAGAATGACTTACGTGTAATCTACTGTTCCTTAATTCGTCGTTGGTTTCTCTCTTGCTTCGCGCATCGGAAAAGTCAACGTGTGTGTGGTATAAAAAAAAAAGAACCATGTAAACCAAAGCCAAAGTTTCTCTAAGTAACGACATAAGATCTCTTATATAGGCCTTATATACTTGATGGCGATGCAAAATGCATTTGTAAATGTTCGTTGTTTATATTTGTGAATATTATATTATATACATATCCTGTACTATATAACAGCAAGCTACAACAGATGAGCGTCGTCTCTCTTTGCGGTTATGCGAGTACGTTGCGCTGTGTCCGTTGTGTAATAATGTTTTCTTCGCGTGATACGATAAGTTTTTTGAGCGAACAAAAACATGAAATAAGCGTAAAGCGAAAAGCCATATAATTGACAACGACAAGATCAGTGTTTAGTTTTGTTTTTCTGTAATTTAACATGTGTTAAATGCGCTATGTATTCTAATATATATGTTATATATATATATATACGTAATGTTTTATGTTAAATATTAAAAAAAAAAAAAAAAAAAAATGAGTAACCAAGAGCACGGAAAGTGTGACTCTTTTTTACGCGTTCTCTGATAAAACGAAATTTATATTCTCCGTCTTTATAATTTACATACTTGATAATAAGACGTCTGAGATTATCTCTGCCCGAAAAAACAGCGTACATTGTGTTATCAATATGTTCGTTCTCGCGAATTATACTTTATATAACGAAATTGCTTAATTCGAAAGAAACCGATAAGAAACCAAGCGATAAAATGGCGATTGCAAATATTCTTGCGAATAACGTTTTATTTCTTGTCGTGAGATGCTACAGTTTTTATTATCACGCGCACACCGAGATTTTTAATTACTTTATAAACTGCGAAGCAAATATTTGTTGTTTTTCTTTGGATAACAATATCGGACCGGACTTTCGGCGCCATTTTGGCCGTAATCTCCGACGTGGCGTAATCTTTGTTGCGCGCGGACCGCAACCGTACATCGGTTGCTCGAGCGAGATTGATATGCCGTTTTTTTCTCCATATTGTCGCTGCGTCTTTCTATACCAGATGTTTTCAAAAATACATATGATCACGCTGATAAATATAAAAAAAGAGAACAAAATAATGCTCTTGGCGATGTGTTCGTACTCTACCGGATGAAAACTGCTCGGTTGTAAGTGAGCAGATTGGCCGCGACTTTCGTGAATCTTCCACTTCTTCTCCATGTACTTGATTATTCCAGCCGAACGCATACGCAACAAACTGTCGACAGAGAGAAAGAGAGAATATGAATAGATTTAAATTGTAATTGATATCAAATGTAATTAGATGATTATTTTATAATTTCTGTTTCCTTTTATACGATGGTGTTTAAAATTCAAATGTGATAAAAAAATGAATGTTGTGCTTCATTTACTGTCAACACATCAAAAACTCAGCGTTCAACTGCCCTCAGAATACAGTCTCTGTCTCTGTTTTAATTGTATTGAATTGCGCTCGAGAAAAATTTACAAACAAATTAATTTGCTCACTAATTGTTCAAGAGTTGCCGGTATCGCGACGATCTGCTGTGCACAAATACCAATATCACTTCCCAGTAGGAACCGGGAACCTGCACGATGTTGCATACGTGTTCAACTTGGTGATAAACGGGTAGAAATACATGCGCGCCTTCCAAATAGGCGACTCTCGGACGACATAATTTCGAAGCAAGAGTTTCGGTATCCGTCATGTCCGGACAATTTTTAGCATTAATCAGTCCTTTCCATTCATCTTGAAGGTCGCTCTCGGGTTCATTCTGAGAATATCGTAATTGTTTTTGTACTGAGATAGAGTGACTTGTCCAGTGAATGAACACTCTCCAGTGAATGAACATTGTTCTATATTATATAGAAAATTAAGATCTAGCATGCTCTCTTGACGTTAAAATTGATCAATAAATGAACAACCGTTCATTTATTGGCAAGCTTTGTGATAAATGCTTTACCAGTGAATGAACATTCAGTCTTTTTACTCTATTAACTTCTAATACGTAGACATAATTTAACATTTATCAGAATAAAACAATAAATCATATCTATCTAGTATAAAAAATGCAGTATCAATTATAATTGCACTGATTTTATATCCCTTTTTGCATTACATCATCTGAATAAAGAAAAATGGAAGAAAAAAAAAGAACAGAAAAAAACCAATTAGTCAAGTTAGAAAAGATAAAAAATAGAGAAGAAAAGAAAAAAGACAAGACAAAATGAAGGAAAAAAAAAGAAAAATAAAGATCTAAACAAAAGGAGTTAAAAAAAAATAGCAAAGACAAAAACTGCAAAAAAAAATAACAAAGCGATTCAAAAAGTAAAACCATGTGAATAGAAATGTTCTGAGTGTGAAGAACTTTTTCAAGATCTTCCAAAAGAAGATTAGATTCAGTGCTTATCATGCTCTTTACGGTTGCATGAGAACCATATAGATTATGATAGTAAAGAAAAGTTTATTTGTAACAAATGTTAATTATTAATTTAATTAATAATTTGTTAATAATTAATTAATAATTTGTTAATAATTAATTAATAATTAATTAATAATAATTTGTTAATTTGTTAATAATTAATTTGTTATATTCGAATTATAATTTTGTTCTTTTTTTTGTTTTTTGATACGACCATACTTTATTAATTTTTTTATACATATAAATGTTTATAGTTGTTTGTACTTTATGTGTAATAAATAATATTTTTTATTTAATATATTACTCTATATATTTTTTTCTAAATAAAAACTTACAGTTACATTCAGAATTTCATAAAATATGCATAGTATTACTTTTTTCGCACTTGCAACAATTGCTCTAATTAATCGAGAAAAATAAATAAATGCATTGAAAATTACATTTACTTGAAAAATATTATTTCGTTCATTCGCTGAAATATTTTTGTTCATTCATTAGAAATTCATGTTCATTCATTGGTCATTTGGCCACTTTTTATTTAATCTTATGCCAGACTTTTAATAAAAGCTATAAATATTAAATATTGCTAGACTTGCGTCCTAAAATGTCTGATCTTAATAATAAAACAACTCGTTTACTGTAATAGCATTCAGGGGATTAGATAACGAGTTTTGAAAACTAATTTTAACAGACATGTAGCTTAAGTGTTCATTCACTGGACAGATCACCCTACGCACGTGTAAAATTAAATATTTAATCTCTATTGTAAAATTGATTAAAGTACTGAATTATTCAGTTGAATTTTTTTCCATCCACATTAGTTTATTTGTTTCGCGTCGAACGGACGATCGCGGCTTCTTTTGTTTTTCTTTGTGATATTTGAATTTTTCAGATTCAAAATATACGTTGCAAGTTACGCGTCTATTTTATTTGCAAAAATCTACAACTTCTTCAACGAAATAGAAATTGGTTGAAAAATTACTTGGCAAATAGCTACTACTAGTGGCAAATAGCTCGTTTGATCGAACTCGAATCTCTTTTTATTCAGAAAATTAGTGAGAAGCTTCCAATAAATAATTTTGTTTCGTTTCAATTCTTACTTCTTTCTACTCGAAACTTATTGTACGTAAACGCGCTTGACATACCTTGACTGTGAAATAAGCGTATGCGTTGCTTGTGTTTCTGAGGCAAAGCGAGTGTGTTCTCTTTGTCAGTACATCGCCGATATTCGCAAGAGGAAGGAAGCGTCCTTTATTCGCCAAGTAAGAAGTGAGACTACTGTTGAACGTGTACATCATGATCATTCCCATCATCAGGCATAATATCATTATTATTCGCATCGACGAGCTCTCCGGCACTTTCGAAAATCCTATGAGAAATGCGTGAAAATAGATAGAAGAAGCACGGATGAGAAACGCGACGGTTTGCTAAAGCTGGATACACGCGATAATCGTATCGTTAAATATCTATCATGTGACACTTGATTTATGCGATCACGATCTGTGGATAAAGAAAATTCAATTATACTGAGCAATATTAGAAATATCGATCACAGACGCAATATAAAAACATTCTTGACGCGTATGCTTTGCGCCGAATCAAACGTAATTTTTATTTTAATGCAAATTGCAATTTCTCGTTTTTCTTATTATTTCTCGTAGACTCGCTAAAAGATAAATTGATTTAATTAATTTATTTCTGTAGTTATCGAAGGTAAAAAAGACGTTCCAGTATTTACTAGATGCCTGTTATTTTTTTTTTTTTTTTTTTTTTTCCAAATTAGAGGTCGATATTTGTCACACCGATGCGACAGCTCGCCAAAGCAAAAGCCATTTACGATATCGATGACTTTACTGTTGCTCGAGAATTGTTCTTTTCATTGAGCCATTGTTTCACAGATTTGAAAATAAATAGAAATCTCACACTACGTCTGACAAATGAGGCAACAATTCCGAGCCCAACTCGTAAATTTTGACCGTTGCGACAGAGTTGAAGTGTAAACTGGTGTGCATTGTCTTGAATCACCGAGAGAGCGTCTATTTTGGCAATTTGTCAAAGACCAGCGACATTTGTTTTCTTCCAAAGAACGAAACTCGTCAACAACAACAATAGAAATAAATAACAGCCCAGACGGCATAAAAGTCAGAAAGACGTCGTAAAGACTGTCCAAAAGACTAAACTAATTTGAACGTGGAGCATCTTTTGGGATATCTCTCGGATCTTTGTGCTATCTGAAAGGAACTAAAGTCCCGAAAAAATATATAAATTTTTTTTAAAAACAAACGTATTTACAAAACCAACGTACGGTTAGGATATCCGTAAACAAGCACGGCAATATCGTATTATTATTTTCCTAATATTTTCTCAATGTCTCTCGTTTTGTATAAAACAACCGAAGTTTTTTTATTAGTTTTGTTGACGTTTTGAGATTGAGAAGAAAAACGGCTACGTTTGTCACACAGTGTGAATCCAGCTTTTTTTAAGAACCGTTTCGGTCTTTCGAATTTTTCGCGCGTTACCTTGACCGCTTAAGCCGGCCAAAACATAAAGAAAAGCGAAGACTGGCGAAGCAAACTCGTCGTCCAGATCGCTAATGTTCATATGTTTCTTTATATAGCTGATTCCCAAGATGACGCACGCAATACCAAAGATAGTTGCGAAAAGAGTCACCCATAAGTCCCAACGAAAGATATTAATAAACATCCAATTGGCAACTGTCGTGCCTTCCGACCGAACAAACAGATGATATCTAAACAATTAAAAAACTAATAATAATTTAAGTAAATTACATTTTTTTAAGTTTTTTTTTTGTTGAAGAAAACCGAAGAAAATCACAAGCGGGAAGATACGAGATCTCGATGAGCGCGTATCCCGCGGATAGGTGCTTAACCGGAACGGGTTAACGACCGGCGCGTAAAAATCACCACCCGCGGACTGAGAGAGCTTTCCGCTCGCGCGGAGACAAAAGTTCGCAACAAGCTGCGACAACAAAACTCCGAAAAATCATCGTCGTTTGTTAAAGCAAAAAATGAAAATAGGATTTCGAGATCCGGGACGGGTGGGAATAATGTGATTCGACTTACGAGTTGACGGTGAGCGGCGAACTGTAGATGAAAGTATTCGACGAACTTCTGGAAATTACTATGGCAGACAGTATCGCATGAACATCTCCTTTGTTCAAGTCGGCGATTCTATTCTTCGGCGTTTGATAAACTTGTTTGATAAGCTTGCTGTAAGTTGTCCTGCATTTGTGTGAAAAAAAAAAAAAAAGAGAGAGACGCCTTTATTACGGCCTTGCCCAACGCAACCCTCGCCCGCCGCGCAACACATCCTTTTTTTTTGTTTTTTTTTTTTTTACTCTTCCCTCTTCGTTTCTACCATCTGCCCATCCTGATACTATACTTATACCTGTCTAGACGAATGAATCATGCGAGTATTTTGACCCACACCGGCGGCGTGGGTGTGGGTGGTACGCGGAAAATTGGGCAGGTTCTACGTACGGCTTCGTTCGCACGTACCTTCTTTGAAGAAGCGTCGCCATGAAAATTGTTTGTGCGAACGCGTCGCCAACGACAGCATTACGAGCGCGCTAGGTGGGAGAGAGGGGTGCCGAAGTACTTATCGTTTACACAAAACTCTTGCGAAATCGACTAATAAACTGCGTACAAGAGCACTCAAATGTTATCTTGAGACAAATTTTGTTTCTAGCGAAAAAAAACAATTTGTTACTTAGCGCAAGAAGAATACTGACTTGAATTTCAATAATCCTTCCAGGATAGTCCAGATATCTCCTATGAATCCTGTGAGTTTGTTGGTTCTCCGGTCTAAGATAACGAACGGATACATCTGAAAAGATTTTCTCAATAAGTGGCGTTGCGTTCCCGATGAGATAAATGTCTCAATGATCGGACGCGCATCGACGGGCATTTGTTAAACAAATAATTTTCGAATATGTAAATATGAAATATAAACAATTTTCAATACTTTGAGTATAGGTTTTTTAGAATGTTCTTGAATATTAGTTTTTATAACTTTACGTAAATCATTTTTTATATTTATTTTCTTAACGTATAAAATAAATAAACAAATTTTCTGTAAAGATTTGGCCAATTGCACTTGCCCGGTCACACATTTCGATTGCGATATCTGACGGATTTGATTTTGTGATTTTTATTTGTCACACGACTCGGAAACTGTTAAATATGCGTAAAAACAGTACTCACGACTTCTACGGAGACGGCGAGAGTCTCTCCTCGCGCGTCGCTCACTTGATCGATACTGCAAAAGGCAGTTCCGTTCTCCGTTAGCGCCTCGAGTTTATCGAATTCTTGCGTAGCCGCGTTCCAGAGATTAAATCTTCTCGAATTGTTCAAGAGATTCGTGTTAACTTCCAAGAATCTAATGCACAATTCCGACGCGACCCATGCGGGGAGCAGCGTCACCTGCAACGAAATGCGATCGTCGCGATAACAGATTTTCACCCGATGTTCGAGAAATGAAAATAAAAACCAAAAAAACCCAAAACGTAATTTCGCAAAACTTTATCAATCACGCGCCGCACCGATAAGAAAAAATATTTCATATCGCGCGTTACGTTACACTTCAACGGCTCCGCTCTACTAATGCCGAAATTACTTACATAAAAATGAAATCCGCTCACTCACTCTATTTTTTAGCTCCGCCTTTCGCGATAATTGACACGTTTCGACGCAAGATATCGACAACTTGTTGTCGCGCTCACATATGTCGCAATTATACTGTGACAAGTCGTCGCGTAATCAATTTTTTATTGACTTGATTTAACGGGCTCTTGCTCGAGAGAATTATCGTTATCATAATTCGGCTGCATATAATATAACGTTAATGTGTTTTTGTTTGTTATGTCTCTGTCCGAACAGGCGATACATTTTCTGCGCGTTTGGCGAAATTATCGTTTTATTAAACCTTTATCAAAAATAAACAGTCTCTTCGCCGAATCCGGCCAATGAGACAAGAGTCAAAAGTAATTTCGACATTACATGGAACACGTGGGACACGCTATCTTCTCGGCGACCCTGTAGTGTATCTTCGATTGGTGGAATTTTTTGGCCTGACCCCATCTGCGCGGATACGTTATCGTTTCACCTTTTGAAGACTGATCGGCAGAAGCTTCGGGATTCGCTGAAGATTGCAATGCTCGATGAACAGCGCGTTATAATTAACGATTAGCACGCGTGACATGCGAAAAAAAAAAATAATCAGAGTTGCATAAGAAATGTGATTGCGACCCAAATCGCCATGCGCGTACATTGATGTGCGTTATCTCGACATATTTCAAGAATTCTCTGATACGTACCTGTTGATTCCGAGCAGAGAAGATCATCCGAGAATCCGGGATTCTCCTTCTCGTGACCTCGCTCATACACGCGCACAAGTATTGGACAATCACAAAGATTACATGTCGAATTGCATCACTTTGTTCTTTTTTTCGTTATATAAAATAAAAAATAGCGGTTTAAGAATCTTTCTTTCGCCTCTTTCCTTATCTTTAGCTCTTTTCAAGATTTATCGAGAATTAAGCGAAAAACATATGCGGATTGCGTCAGCATTGCACGGGATGCGACATGTACGACGCGAATACCCATAAGAACGCGAAGATCAAAGATGAGAGAGAGAGAGAGAGAGAGAGAGAGAGATGTATATTTTCGGCGAAGCTATAAAATATAATTTCGTTCTCTCGATCTTCCGCGCGCGCGCGCGCGCGCTTGCACAAATTATTATAATTGATTTCAGAAAAGAAAACAACATGACAAACAGAAAGAGAACGTCTTACGAACGAGAGCAGAGAGAAAATATGGAGATTGGGGTGTGTGATCAAGTAGCTATAAAATTTTATTGGACGACATAATGCCTCAACAATGTACAAGGGCGCGAGTCTGCCGCCCTTTATTTAGATGTGATGAGAGACTCCGTTGCCGAACAAAGTACTTATTACTTTGCAATCGATCAATGAAGGCAAGAGAGGCAGATACGCTCGAGAGACGGGACCGTATCGTTCTCTCCCTTTGTGCAAATTGTTATTTTACCGTTAAAGAGAGATTGCGAACACCCTCTTTGCGTTTTCCGCTTGACTCGGCCGCGAAAGTATCCCGTTCCGAGATTGTGTTGTTTGAATTAAACATTTTTTTCGTATTGTCCGCGCGCAAGTGCGTTTTCTCTAAATAAAAGTAACGGTCGCGCGAGGATGTTTGATATCTCGCGTTTTCAGAAAAGAAGGCTTTCTCTCTAAATCGACCTGATACGCGCGCGTGTGCGACTTCCCGTCCCGATTTTGCAATTTAAAATATTCTTACCTCAAGAAACAATCTCTCTCCCGTGCCGATCGGGGCCCGAAATCTCATCGATATACACGGGAGAGAGATGTATGCGGAATGCAAAAAGATCGGCGCGCTTTTTAAAATACACGGTGCATCCGCGATTGCGCGCACACACGAAAGGATTTGAATCTTTTTGAGGCCCTATTTGGATTTCAAATGACCGATCGGCCGCGGATCTCACGCAACCGATCTCATTTTCTCTCTCTCTCTCTCTCTCTCTTTACTCTTTCGATTTTCTCTTTATTTTTTTTTGTCATATTTCGCTTGCGGTGTTGTTGCTTCCGCTCCTGTGACGCCGCTGTGGAACTCGATGTTCGTCGCTCGCGCGCGTCCTCGTTTACAAGCGCGAGATCGAACAAAAGCTAAAACGCAACGACGTGAATTTCGTGCGCAACCACAAAACAAGACGAATTTGAAAGTTGTATAAGCGTGACGCGATAAGAGATCGGCGAGAGATATATCTCTGTTAAAATATAATTCTGAACTGTTAAAATATATTTCACGCGAGCGCGATCGCGCTTTCTTTTCTTCGAGACTTTGTGTCTCTCTGACTTAACACGACGAATGCATAAATAAAACATTTAAAACAGTACGCTCTTGTATTTTTTTTTCTTTTTCACTTTCATACTCCTTTCCTTGAGGTCTCGCAAATATTTTGAATTCGCCGAGCGACCGTTATTAACACCGTTTATTTCTCCTTGTGTTGATAGATCCGAACAAGGACTATGTAACTTTACTGTGTTTACTTCATCCTCACGCTTACCTGTTACGTTCACGTGATGTGTTCTACGGTTTGTGCCGACTCGAGTTCAAAATTCTCGATTTGTATTCTCTTGCCAACTTTCGAAAAGTTCGCCCCGAAATTTACAATCTATATTTCTTCTTGATAAGTACAAAGTTTTGTGTGAGAACACTTGAGTAAAAACAAGTATTGATCTCCCACCAACCATTCTTTTAATTATAATTATAACGTTTTTACAACATTAACTATCTTTTACATTAACTCTGTTTTATAACATTAACTCTCATATGTTGTGACTGTGTCGAGACGAATCAATTTCGAAAATTGTCTTTTGACTGTTGATTTTGCTTGTTCTTCAATCACGTTTCACGTTATTTACTGCGCGAAAGTGAGCTTCGTTGTTTAAAATAATAATAATCATTAGAAGATTATTTCAACTACAATATTGCTAAACTATTATGTTTAACGCTGTTCGAGTAATCGAATTAGTTTTCTTTCTCTTGCTACTACATGTGTGCCAAAGATAACACGAAAGATCGACACGTTTGTAATAAATTTGTTAACGTGCATTTCAACGTCGATATTAGGTTTTTAAGAGGGTACTGGATACCGACTATAGCGACCTGTAAACCGACGTTCTTAAATCAGATTCTCTGTCGTATTTACTGCATCAAATCCAAAATGCTTCTCCAGAAATAAGTAAATTGTGCTAAGAATTGGCGCTTGTTCTTTGGAATGTCAAAATTCAGCACAAATTTTTTCTTATACAGTTTCCTTCTATAACCTCACTCATATATTCATATATTTATGTATGTAGAATTATTTCTAAGCTTATGTAAGTATTTCCAGTGAATTAGCACCCAACATACGATAAAAACGAATCGAATGAGCTATTCAAATTATGATTTGACTATCTCATTGATGAGAGAAATCTGAATTCGTGATGATGTGTATTTGATACCATATACTATCATTATGAATGAAAAACAAGTTCAAAAAAGCATTATATACCCATTTTCAAAAGCTTTAGTTTTGTATATTTACTTGCTTCTGTAGAAGCGCTTTTAATGTTGTGCAGTAAATAAAATTAAAAAATAAAGAAATTTAGGCTATAAAAACGTCGGTTTACAGGTCTCTATCCAGTTTACAAGCCGGGCTCCAGACCCTCTTAATAGTCACGTTTCACAGACACACAATTAACACACACGCGCGCATATTTCTTATTTAGTCTCTCATATTAAATCTATTTCTTATATTATATCTATTAATTTTTATATTAATTCTTATATTCTAAATTATTAATTTATCCAATAACATAAATATATTACTAATTATTATAACGTCAGGCATGTTTTAATTAATGTTTCCATCTGATTGGATTGATTGAAATATATTTTAATTTTTTTCTCACATTCGTATTTCTTTCCTTGATGTCTCACGAATATTTTGAATGTCGCAGAGCGACTTTTATTAAACATTGTTTATTTCTCGTTTACAATATTTATTTCTTGTTTATGATAGATTCGAACGCGGATTATGTGACTTTGTTGTGTTTACTTTCTCGCTTACCGTTAAAATATATTTTCCAATCAGATGAAAACATTAATTAAAACATGCCTGACGTTAATATTAATCAGAAATCTAAAACAATTTAATATTGAGGTTTTAATAGTCGCGCTTCATTCACACAACACACACGCACGCATATACAGAATAAGTCACGCAATTGGGACGGATTCTATCTCAAAATTAGTAAAAGATAAAAAAAAAATCTAAAGAGCAAAGTTGAATGGGATGATACTGTCTATTTTTCTACGATTTTATTTTTTTTATAAGTGCAACAATGCACCTGAAAAATGCAAATGCACTTTTTTTTAAAATAGAAGTGCATATTTTTTTGTACTTATATCAATTCCTCAGGTCATTCTGCGTAAAAAAGTATTAGGTTATCATGATTGAAAAATAAATATTTCGTGAAATATTGCACAATTTTTATAAGTCGTTTACTTCATAAAAGATGTTCGAACGTTTCATCTCTGCATTGTAAACACTTCATACATTGTTTCTTTATGTTTTTCATTACAGCATTAATGTGATCACTGTTTATGTTTAAACAATGTAGTTTAATTCGTTTTTTTAAATCTTTTACAGAAACAAATAGACGGAAATGCACTTTATCTTTGAGATAACCCTATGCACGCATCGTAACCACTTATCTATGACAAATTTATTCTAATAGATGGTTTGGAACACATAGTACAACACCATGGCCAGCACGATCTCCAGATTTGAATCCTCTGAACTTCTTCTTATGGGGTTATCTCAAAGATAAAGTGCATTCCCGCTCATTTGTTTCTGTAGAAGATTTATATAAAAGAACAAATTTGTTCTTTAGAATTTTTTTCTATCTTTTACTAATTTCGAGATAGAATCCGTCCTAATTGCGTGACACCCTGTATTTCTTATATTTAGTCTCATATAAAATCTATTTCTTATATTAATTGTTAGTTCTTATAATAATTCTTATATTACTTCTTATATTCTTCTTATGTTAATTTTTTTCTTATATTCTTATGTTAATTTTTTTTCTTATGTAAAATTTTTAAAACATTTTTTTATGTTAATTTTTTTTTAATTCTTATGTTAATTTTTTTCTTATATTACGTTAATTTTTTCTTATTTTATGTTACTTCTTATATTAATTTTTCTTATATTAATTATTAATTTACCTACTTACATAAATATATTACTAAATATATTTTATATTTTTTCACACAACAGTGACGAAGCTTGACATACACACATACAATGACTTTCTAATTTTAAAACTTTGACAACGACAATTTTAATTTTAATTTATACTTCGTTAATGAAAATCAGGAGGGATTGTTCAAATAAAGTATTCCACTAAAGATGGTTTGAATAGAATAAACCGAAACGTTTGAATTAATCACATTGATTTAAAATTATTTGCACAACATCCTGCACATAGGTTCAAACTTGCCCGAGCTAAACAAGAGATTTTTTAATTTCGTTAAGAACCCGTAATAAAACAACATCATCACAGATTAAAATATATTTTAATTAATCTAACCAGATTAAAACGTTAGTTAAAACATGCCTGACACTTTAATATTACTCAGAAATCTAAGAAATTCGTATTCTATAATACGCGTGAGGGCTATGAGGGCTAAGTCCGAGACAGATTGACAGAGCGGATTCCTAAGGGCGTAATTTTTTTCAAGAAGGCGACAACTTTCTTTTCGCGGTTTTTTTCTTTCATCCTTTTGCCGATCGGGAAGATTGTGGGTATCTCTTTCGCTATGTCTTTTATTACAACTGACACCATAAACGGTGCGATTGGGACGGGGGTCCCGATGTTGGCGGTCGTGAAGATCACGACACGGGTTACATCGAGCTTTGATAATGGATCACCGCTCTGCCCGCCCGGTGATTTGCAAATCGAGAAGAACGAAGATAAGTGGCGTATCGTGCTTCGCTATCGGAATCGCGACGGCCGGGTAGCGACGAAGAGGAGGTTCGTGAAGAACGGTGGGGTCGCGCCGGGCGGGTGCGACGGTCGGGAGTCACGGGAGGGCGCGGCAAGGGGAGAATGGCACTTGCGGTAGCGGTGGTAGCGGAAAGGGTTGGGAGCGGGGAACACCGATAGAGAAAGAGAGGAGAAGGAGAAGGTGAAGGAGGGCTGATAGCAAGGGCGGAAGGGGGGATTTTGTTGGCGACGGTATAGGTAGATATACGTTCGGCCCCTACGAGTGCGTAAGATACTACGGGAGAGAAGAGACGGGAGAAAGATACGTCGCGGCGTGTTCCGCACGAAGGAAGGAGATACACCGCGCGGGAGCAAACAGGGAGAGGGCGCGAGAGGAAAAGGGAGGAAGAAAGAAGAAGAAGAGGTGGAGGTCTCCACCTCGGACATATATACGGTGAGAATTCGCGCCTTCTGTCAGTACTTGACAAACCGGTGAGCTCTTAGGATTCTTCATTCGGGTTCTGCCAGTCTGTCTGTCTATCTTCGGACCTTCATCGCTTTTACTTGACTTAGGATTTCGTTGGAGATCCGTAGTCAGTTGGTGAGTTTTCTTAAAAAAAAAAAAAACGCTGTTAAAGCTTGCTTAAACATAAAAGTTTGGTACCGTAAAAAATAGTATGATTATAACAAAAGCAAAAAAAAATAAAATAAAATAAACCGAGTTAGAGTAACGTCACAGATTACCGAGCGAAGGGATAGATCCTCGAAAATTGAAGTAAGAGAATCTTGGGGAAACGGGGTACAGACTTCTCGCGAACGAAGTCGTCGGGGGTGAAGGTCGCGAAATCTGCATGCTCTGCCTTCCTCCAGGCTTTCTGGGTTACACTGCACGAAATCCGAACGAACTGTTTCTTGTTAGTGATTGGTGCGCGTGAGACAGTTTCGTTAAACCTCCATAAAAGTGGAGCGTTATCCGCGAGAAAAGGAGGAAAGTGAAACTGGACCGCGTGTAACCGCGATCGTGACCAAGGCCAGTCACCTAGTTCCGTAGGTGAAGCGACGTCTCGTGACAAGGAAGCCAGAAAGTTCGAGAAGGACGAGGACAGCGTGTGCTCGTGTAGAAAAAAGTTGCGAAGGTAAACTGTGACGAAAAGATTTTCTTCGCGAAAGAAAATAATTAACGTGGGAGGGAGTAAAAACGAGGAAAAAAAAAAAAATAACGGAGAGAACAAGAAGAGTCTACACGTGAGAAAAGAAAGACCAAGTAGCGCGAGTTATTTATTTTATCTCTAGAAATAAGAAAATCCGAAAAAAATCGGGCTAAAGCAATTCGTTTTTTTTGGTTTTTTTATTGCCGAAGAAAGGAGAACGAATTCAGCGAGTGACGACGGGTAATGATCTATCGATCATCTGATCGTATCTCCTACACGACGAAGACCGATCTTAGCTGACTCAACCAAACGACGACCTTGAGAGCAAAATGGTAACGAGGGCGGTACTACTACTCTTGCTGGTACTTCTCGGTGTGTTTAATACACCCGAGAACAGCCAGCGCTTCGCGATGGTCGGCGCCTCATGTTCCACGTGCAGGATGCACGAGGAACTCCGTGAACTCAGTCTTCAGGCAATAAAAGAGCAGATTCTGAACAAACTCGGTCTGAGGCAGGCGCCGAACATGACAGGTCGAGCTCTCCCAAGGATTCCGGCCCTCTCGAAGCTGATGGATATGTACGGGATGCAGTCCGATCAACCGCAATCATTTGGACCTACGTACGAAGACGATGAGTATTCTGCGAAGACCGAGAGCGTATTTGCTCTGGCACAGCCACGTAAGTCCTTTTTTCATTCTTTTGTTCACAATTTGGCTAGAAAAGACAATATTTAATCAAAAAAACTTTGTTCAATATTGATAAACAATTATTTCGAACTATTATTTGGCTTCTTCGTATTTCTGTTTCTATTTCGAGACTGTGACACACACAATGTGTCTCGAAATGTATCGCGTGTGTAAAGTCAATAATTTCACAAACGCTCACTTATCGTTTGCGTAACGCGTATGAAAATTCGCCACGATATGAAAAAAAAAAAAAAAATCTCTTGCATTCAATTATTATTAAGCGCTACATGTATTACATCAATGTAGCGATGATCTTTTCCTCGCAACAAGTCCGATATATACATACGTACGTACGGCCGCAAAAACCGGCTGCATATCTCGGTAATAGGTAGCGTTATCCTAAAGATCATGCCAGTCAGGCGCCACGGTTTGCTCAGAATTAATTACCGCGAGTGGTAATATTTCATACACGACACCGATCATGTTTTCCTTGGCAACGTCAAGTAAATTAACCTCAGCGACTCGGCGATCCGCCCGGCGTGACTCGCATATATACACACACACACGCTCTCGCGTGTGGCGTACATAGGTACGTACACTGAATTGCATCGTATCATCGCCGCTGATGAGCATCTTGTAACTTAATAGCGCCGAAGTAACAATTATATAACCTGGTTCTTACATCCGTTGCTGTTTAAATCTCTACGCGATTTACTCGACACGAAACTTGCTCGCTTTCTTACGATCTTTGTGTTTAATTTCGATTTGAAAAAAAAAAAAAAAAAGATACATAATAATTCTCTTCTCTAAAGACGTCAGACTCGGCATTAAAGAATGAGAGATGCAAAAAAAAAAAAACATTCAAAAAAATTTAGAAAGAATCGCTGCAAAAATTGTAAAAATTAAAATCGACGAAAAAGAGTTTTTTTTTTTACATTTGCTTCCGCGGAGCGCGCGCCGAGCGTGAAAGGAATTTTAATCCTAATTGGTCCTTAAGCTCAATGTGCTACCAGTCAGAATCTCAAACGTGCCTGACACTCATCTCGTTCTCGACGCCTCTTCGTGTACATACATAAGTGTGCGAGCGTGAGCGTCGCTGCCCAAACTCGAACTCTTTAATCGTCGGTTGTCGCAGGCGCTTCTCTTTCGGGAGGGGGGGGGATCTTTCTAACTCCTTAAACAAGTCGAAAAGTCCTTGATCCTTTGTCGCTTCAAAAGCCTTTTGTAAGACGATATAGGCCTTACGGCCCGCGCTCAGAGGGAAACCGAGACTCTCTCTGCGTGTTGGTTCTAATGAACGTTTACGCGACCGCACGATCGCATGCAATTTTGTTTATCTCCGCACTTTCAGGGTATTTGTTGCGCTTCAAGCGAGAATCGTCATTATATAGGGATTAGTTGTAATACGCAGTTCAATCTTGTTACAAAAAAACTCAAAATCGAAAAAAAAAAAAAAAAAAAAACAATACACAAATCCGCGATTATCGCCGCTAAGAAGATAAAAATTTTTCACAATGCAGTTTTTCTTGTAATAAACAAATTAAAATAAACTCCAGCGTACGTGCGAACTATTCGCGCGACGCGCGCCGACAATCGCGAGCATCAGCTGTTGTCGCCAAGGAGGAGGAACGTTCCAAAGAGGACCGTTCGGTGGTGCTCGAGGAATCGCGCACGATTTCGGCGACACCCTGTATGCACTCGTGTGTAATATACACTTGTTAAGGAGTAGAAGAAGCTCCAAACGGTCCCGCTCGGATCTGTTGCACGAGTCCCTCAGGCAAAACTGTCTTCGAGCCACTTGCCGCTAAGCACGTAATAGTGGCAGTAGAACCACAACCTGTTATTAAGGCCCCCGTGTTCGCGAAAAAAAGAAAGAGAAAAGAAATAAAAGAAGATCAACGACCTGCTTAGGAGAAAGAGAGAGAAAGAGAGAAAGCTCGGCACGAGGGAGGACGATCGAAGGGTGGTGTTTCGTTTTTTCGAGATAGCCGGGCGGAATTTTTTTTCGCGCAATTTCGGACGCGAGAGAGAAAGCGGCCTAACAGAATCCCGTCGGGCGCAACATCTATATCGTGGGCGATTACCGCGTATCGCGTGATCATAGGGTTATATGCCATTTTGGTATATAACGATAAAAAGTGTTGTCTCCCGTTTATCATCGCGACAAATTATGGCTTTATTTTGCAACGTTACTGCAAAGTTGCAACAAAAAACGCGGAGGAACTGAGATATTTCTGCAGCATCGCCGTGTTCCGGCGCGTTCGCAAAGCGCGCGCGCACTTCGACTCGATTTGCGTTCGAGTTTAAATCGCGCGCGGCAAATTAAAATGAATTGAGAGATTGTGTTATTCTTTCGCGTAGTTCTCGAAACAAAATATTGTATTTAAACGCATATAATTTGCGTGTTGGATGTGCGTTTAAATATAATATTTTGTTTTGAAAGAATAATACAATCTCTCAATCTATAGTATTTTAACCCCTTGCCGTACCATTTAGCTCAACAAAATCCGTGCTCAAGCGGTTGAAGACGGCGCGCACTAAACGGGCAGCGTGATGCGCGGAGACAATCACAATAGAAGCCGACGTGCGGATACCTGTTCACGCTTGATCTTGCCTCACGACTTTGACTCGTGATGTTTACGTTTGGCCCGCACTTGGTTCCACAAGTCTCACTCGTGATATTTACGTTTGGCCCGTATTTCTTTTCACGAGTCTGACTCGTGATATCCATGTTCAGGTCAAAATTGTTATCACGAGTCAGACTCGTCAAAGTACGACAAGGAGTTAATTTACCGCGCGTGATTTGAGGTACGTGAGCGAGTGCCTCTTATAAATAAACGCGATCTATATGAAACGCGATGCAACCGCGGTTTTCGATTGAATTTCGAACAAAATTTGCATTTAAACGCACATAATTTGCGTGTTGGATATGTGGGTTTAAATACAATTATTTTCTTTCGAAAGCAACGAAAGAATAATTCAATCGAAAACCGCGGTTGCATTGCGTGTCGTTTTATATAGATCGCGTTTATTTATAAGAGGCACTCGCTCACGTGCCTCACGTGCTCGACATTCTCAACTCCTCCCGAGGCGTCACAGCCGCCGCGTCTTCCGTTCGTACACGTTGAAAAGCGTGCGACAATCGTGACGAAGGTTTGCTTCCTAAAATGATCTTGATTCCGCGACGCGGTCGAAAATAAGTCGGGCGTATATTTAGCGACGCTGCTCTCTCTCTCTCTCTCTCTCTCTCTCTCTCTCTTTCTCTATCTCTATCTCTCTCTCTCTCTCTTTCTCTCTGATAACGAGAACGGCCGGTGAGGTGAAACAAAAGAGCGAAGGAATTACGTTCTTGCATCATCGGATGCGAGATTTAATAGCCGGAACGATCCGTGACGATAAGAAAAAATTAAGAAATGATGTTACTTGAATATAACGCGACGCTTGCTAGTTCGCGAGCACCGTGCGCAAAACGGCGCGACGCAGTTCGCGATCTTATCAATGCGATATTGGCGTGGTCGCAAGTGCCAAATTTAACGTGGCTTCAAAAATGCTAAAAAAAAAATAAGAAAGAAAGATTAATTGCACGTATCGTCTTTGCGACTCGGGTTATCACAAATGACCCCTTTTCAACCTTCGAGCGGAGAGCAAAATCTTTGGAAATGCGTTTGTGCGTATTTTTTTCTCCGCGCGCGAAAGTCCTCTCTGCCTTCATCCTTTTCGTCTTTTTCGTCAATCTTGCAATTCCGTACATATTTTTCACGCAGAGAAAATAGCCAACGCCGCGATAATAATAATTTTAAATCGAAGCGATACTTGTCTATCATATTTTTTTTCGCTTTTATTTAAAACATATCTCGAAACTTTAACGCGTCGTTCGTTTTAGGCAGTAAAATATGCTAATTAAGTCGATTTCGGGGCGTTATCAAACGCGTGAAGAATATTTGTTCTCGATGTTTTTTGTGTAATCAGAGATATAAAGAAAAAAATCCGCGTAAATCCGCCTAATTATAGCGCGCACATAATCGCATTACAAGTACCGTTAATCTCACACCGAATTTCTGCATTTTAATTATTAATCTTTGTTTTTGCGCCGCGCGAACAGATAACACGTTCCGTGCACATGCCTCGGTGAATCGGGTGTGCACGCACGGTCTTAATCTCTCGGTTTTTTCGTGTATCAGCGCATTTGTTGTTTTCGAGTGCACTTTCAGCAGACATTATTTCGTAACTCGCAGTGTCCATCGTCGCGCTTGTCTATTGTCGAATTTGATTTTCTCCGCGCGATCTTTTTTCCTCGTTTTATCTTCTTGACAGCTTCATGCGTCCCCGTTAATCTTTCGTGTATTTATGTATCTTTTAACGTGCGCATTTCTCTTTGTCGAAAACACACTCGAAAGTCTACTTTCGTTTTCTCATTATCGGTCTCGAATTTTCCTCCTTGTCCGCAATTTGGATTCCCGCAGCCGCGTCCTCACTTTTGCTCGACTTCGATCCGTCTTCTCATCCTATTGTCCATTTCTTCCGATAACGTTCTAATTGTTTGTGAGAGGTTCACCTTTTAAAGTTACTCCCCGTGATCGATCGTTCGATCAATTTAAGATTTTCTTTCTTACGTCCGGCTACTCGATAAAATCGCGTTTCCTTTGATTTTCACATGCGCAGCTCCTTTCCGTATCTCGACATCGGCCGTTCAGCGAAACGACCGGCGGACGTTTTTTGCCCGATGTTCTCGAGAGATCGAAACGATCGCATCTCGCAACAGATCGATCCGCTTGTATAAAGCACACATACGTATACACACACGCGTGTCCGTACATAGAGCGGCTCATGAGGTACCGATAAGTGACTCACTTACTCCCCGGTGACCAATTTAAAATTTAAGATTCTCCCATTGTAGCGATTTATTCGTCAATCGTCGAAAAGTTATCGCGGAACGAGGTGACAATCAATTAACGAGAGGGTCGTTAAAGAAAAAATACTCTATCTTTAAATTTTTTGTAGATATCTAATAAATTAATTACTGTATTGAAATTCCACGTTTTGTAAAGCGACGTTTTTTCACAATATCATTATGTAGTAATTTAATTAAAGAAAAAAAATAACTATTAAATCTCAACAACTTCAAAAAAAATTTATTAAGATAAAGAACAACTATCTCTTTGTATTCACCGCCACGTAACCCTAACCCCGATGACGTTGGCCAAAAATTATTTCTTGCAAGGAATATAATTGCTCACGTCGCAACCGATAGCCGCTGCAGGACGCGATTGATTAATTGTCTTTTAAATGTTTTTTTTTTCGCACTTATCGGAACGCATTTAGATACGACACAATAGGAGGAGGGCGAACAAATGCGCCAAAAAAATGTTTGATGTAAGTATTGCATGCATTGTATTGATAAATAGTATCGGGATAATTAAACGTTTTCAAATAAAAACAAAAAGTTTCTCACAAAAAAGTGTCTTTTTAACATTTCGTAACACTCATAATAAATAATAATAAAGCTATTGAGAGAGAAAGAGAGAGAGAAAAGAAGCCGAGAAGAAAAGAGAAAAGCAGAGAGACAAAGAGCAATCAATGGACCTTGTAGATCTGACATGGCGACTGCCGGTCTCTCCTCCCTGTGGCGCTCTTTAAGAAAGAGGAGTTAAGTATAGGTATTAAAGCACATAGGTCCCCCACCCCCCTCTCACACCCGGTCGAACACTAGACGCGATCGCCAATACTCTCGCAAATGTATACGTGTGCGAACGACGAACCGGCCTCCATCCGCGCAACGAAGGTCACGGCCGATGCACAGCCTAGGTCAGGCCCATCGGTTATTATCGCTTTTAAAGTTTGTCTGTAGGTAACTGACGGTTATTGGAATCACATTTATATGTTCGGAAAATGAAACCTAGTCCAACGTGACGTAACGCCCGGAGCTACTCTCTAGGACGGCAATTTCTTGTCTCTAGTCAGCTGAAGCGCGACGATTTTCTTTCAACATAACGATAGATAAAACGGTATCACGTTGGTTTTGCGCTTTTCACCGAGAGAGAAATTAATTATCTCGAGATTTCGTTGCGTAATTTCATTAACAAGAAAGCCGTCCCTTATATACAAGTAACGCGTACATCGCGTTGCGCGTTTGCATCGTTATTATATATATATAAAAAAAAAAAAAAAAAAAAACGATAGCGCGCTAGCGTCTATCTCGCGCGTGTGCCGGAGATTTTCGCCACGTGGATTCAAAAGTGAACCTCATTACCGCCATTATCGCCCACCAAGTGGCGATACGTGCGTGCTTACATAAAGCGCGCTTACATCACTCGGGTTTAACGACGTCATTCAATCTTCTGTTCTTCTTTATTGTTATTAATTGAGTCGTGCGCAATTCGATAATTAAAATCGGGAGCGCAACGCCGTCTCTCGTCGTGTAATTGATAGTAAAATAATTTCACTGAAATAATGAAAAAGAAAAAAGAGAAGAAACACGCGACGGAGAATATTTTTTTTTTTCCCACAAATGTTTAACAATCGCGCGGTTTTTCCCTTTCGGCGCGTCCCCTCCTCACTTTTGCGAGCGCCGCGTTCGATCTGAAATCAGACGGTGTTCCGACGAAAATAGCAAATCTGAAATAGATATACACGCACGCATATATCTTCGCGGAGAGAATAATGATAGTCTAGATAGTGCCATTGTGGTCAGCATACTCGCAGACAGGCGCCGGTGCTCTCAGCGGTTCTCATCTCGCTCGTATCTTAACTGCCCGTCGAGAATTTGATCGCGTGAAAATTTTCGATTTCTCGAAATTTCAAAGAAAATTCTTCTTCATCTTCGATTTTAATCGGAAGAGAAGCGATTTTGTTTCCCGTTGTGTGTCGTTTGATTTGAGACTCGCGGAAAAATCTAACGACAAGAAAAGTTTTGTGAAACCTCGAAAATAAAATTAAAACGCGCGCGAATGAGAACGCGACAACTATGACTAAACCCTACCGAGTAACCAGTTTGTCTTGTTCCCGGCTCTCCGCGTGATCAGGTATTAAAAGTACAAATATCACTTGCTGCACGTACCGCGAGTGTCTTTAAGGGCCACTGCTGCGCTTTGTCGTTAATTTTCGCGCGATCGATCACACACGATTTTGAGAATCGACTTTTTACCCTTTGGCATCGACAGATTTATTCTCGGTTTATTTATTTAGCGCGCGTGTGAGAAGGTAATCGCGGTGTTAAGAAAAGGGTGTTTTTCTATACTTCTTTTTTCTGTCGCTTCTCCTCTCCCCGCCGGCGTACCGATGACTCCTCCAGGGAGAGGGGATGCATAAACGCACGCGATACCGCGAGGGTTAAGCCCTTCCGAGGGCGAGAGGAAAGGAAGAGGAGGAGGAAGAAAGAAGTAGCGAGAACCGGACAGGCAACGAAAAGAAAACGACGGTAGAAGGGCGAAGGAAAGGAAGAAGGAAACGAGTACGCGTGACCCAAATGCGAATTTTATCGAGTTACGCCGTTATGCTGTCGAAGTGCAGTCGGAATTGCGGGTCCGCGTCACGCGACGCAGATTGCTCGGAGACGGCAGTTTTTACGTCCGGTTTTTTCGCCGGGGCGCCGGTCGGCTAAACCACCCCCCGTTCCTCCCGTCCCGAAGGTGAGATCCCTTCCCTCACGCGTGTTTTACGGGGGCGTGGTGGCCTCGCGCGGCCACCGGAAAAACGATAACTGCTTGTAGATAGGTAGCGGCGCTTTTTTTCACTCCGTGCGCGAGAAATTATCGTCGATCGATCGTGTGTTCTAAACTACGCGCGATTCTCGGTAATTTACTTAACGCGAACGCGATTTAAATCGCGCGGATTTCCCGCGAAAACGCTTTTAAGTGAAACTTTTCCACACCGGACTCTGCCGGAAACCCGCACCACGTATAAGATCGTGTTTCACACGCGAATGAAGAAAACGTCGATGAAGAAAACGGCTGTGAGTTAGTGATAGCGCGGCGAGTTTAATCGGTCACGTTGAGGAAACGAAACAAGTTTGAAAAGATCCAAAAAAAAAAAAAATTCCAAACGAGCAACGCACGTCGTCTCTCGATTTGACTCTCAAACGGAGAAGAGAATCGTAGTGCCGTTTCTTTTTCTCACGTCGATCAGATGCTGACGCGTTCCTCGCGAGCGAACGAATTTTCCCGCGAAGGGTCGTTCACTCCCGCGCGCCCTACGGGGGCTCCGCAGGATCATTAGTGCAATTAGGTATTCCGAAGTCGGAGGCAACGTTATCGAGCGGCTTTAGGGCAACGAGAGACTCCGTAAGCGTAATAAAGGGGGAGGCGAGGAGGGGAGAAATGAGACAGGACGATACCGACGATTACAACATTAATTTCGGGGTTCAACGCTCCTGGCGGTGGCTAGGTGTGCGTACAGACGCGAAGTTTTGCGTGCAGACACACGGCAAAGCCCCCGACGCTGCCCCGCTTACTTCCCGCGGCTGTTTTAGTCTGAATTGGATGTGCCGACGCGCGTCTCGTTTCGCGAAAAACCCGCTCAGACGCTTCGAGCTTTCTCGTGTCGCGAGATTAAAACTCATCAGCGAGAAAGAGAGAGAAAAACTGCGCAATGTGATAAATTTATCAAATCGAGCTTTGATATCGTCACAATAAACCAACGTGAAATTTTATATTCCTTGAACATTAACGATTTTTTGAAGATTCGAAGTTTTGAAGATTCGCGTATTTCTTGAATGAGAGACGACGAAATCGCAGTCTTGTCTCAAGGTCGAAGCCACCGCCACTTTTGCATCCTCACGCGACGCGCCGCTTCCCGTCGATCCTTTTTCGTTCCTTCCTCGTCTGTTCGCGCTTGAAGGTCGGATAAAGGAAGGCATCGTCGTAACGACACGCACACACACGCGCGCACGAGTCATCGTCTCTCGTTTTTCCGGCCGGAAAAAAAAAAAAAAAGAAAACAAAAAACGGGAAGAAAGACCGGAGTCAGGACGCAAAAGATGGTGACTTTATTTTCGTCCAGACGAGGCTACAGACCGTCTGGCGCGCGAGCTTTCGGACTATATTTAAATAGTCGGGGGAAAGAAAAAAAACCCACACCAGAGCCAGAAAGAAGTTACGGCGCGGAGGCGACGCATTCGAAAACGCGCGCGCCCGCCTTTGTTTCACGCGCCCGCGCGCTAATTCCCGTTTACGGGAATAGCCGTCTGCGCTCTCGACGATTTCTTTCTCAACGCGCGCGGCGCTGTGTGTGTTCACAAATCGCTTCTGACTTATATCCCGCCGGGAATTATATCGCACACGTGAGACGCGAACGGATTTTCGGGGATAAGCCGCGGTGTGTCACGCAGACGCAAATAAACACGTACGTGCATCTCTCGGCTGCGAGATAGATGATAGGGGGTGAAAGCGACAAAAAGAAGGAAGGGCGCGCGGATGAAAACAATAAAGCCAAAGGCGCACTACTAAAGTGCGTGCGCGCTCCAGCGCCTGGGATAAATATAGATTTTAGCGGAGGTCGCGCGCGCAAGAACGAACGCGTAGAAAGACTTTCCCGGTCTCTCTTGAGAGACACTCGCGCGCGCACATTAGTATATTCAATTCTTCGCGATAATCATTCGACATTTGTTTTCATCAAAGTTTGTTCGGAAAAACAGAAAAAAAAAAACAAAACAAATTGTCTGTTACGCGAAACTTTTACTCGAGCGTCAAGTGGCAACGACGACGGGTCGAGGAGGAGATGGAATAATTACTCATTTTTAACGCACTGGAAGTGAGAAATTTTTTGAAGTAAATACTCAGCTTATCGCGTTCGCGCTTTTTAAGCGTCTGTCTGGTACGCAGATTTGCGATCATGCGAGGAGATACGCAATCTTGTTTGACAAAAAACACGCGCAAAATAAACCGAGAAAGCGAGACACGGATGAAAGTCATATGGAAAACAACGATAATACCGTTGTGGTGTCGTGGCCCTGTCTATAAATAACGTTGAAGAAATAATTGATACGAGACGGAACCTCCTACCAGGCCGCGCGCTCGCGTGGCGACTTATCGTCCCTCCTCGTTGAATCCCCGATGCGCTTTTCGGGACGATTCTTTCAGCTTCTTGTCTTCTCGCCGGCTGCGCGCGTAAGGGGTGGCGCGGCGGTGTTTAAAAATATCGCGCACGTGATCGTCCATCAGCGCGACGCGACACGCGCGTGTTTCTCGCACATCGTCTCCTCGCAATCTCCGGTTTTGGAAGAGATGTCACCTTCGCCCATGCCTCTTCCCCTCCCGTGTGATAATCACGAGCGCGCGCCCACACGCGCTCGTTGATCTCATTAGTTGATCTCATTAGCATTTGCTCGTTATTATTTTGAAAAAAACAAAAGAAATTATTGCGTTAAAGTAGTAGCTCGTTTAACAATTTGCGACTCGATAACACGCGAAATATAAATCTCGACGTGGAAATTTCGAGGAAAGTTTTCGAGCTCGCGCGATAACAGTCGCTCTCCGGATAGTCTCACAGGTGATTGCGGTTTTTTCTGAAAATTATCACGCAAACGTAAGCTGCGACCGATATCGCTCTCTCCCGCGTTGCCTGTTTGACAAACATCGGAACCGCCCTCTCCCCCTCCGCATTTTTTCGACCAACCGCGCTCATCGATAAGAAGCATTTATCAATTCGTAATATACACATCTACGTCCACCTCCCGTCGGAATTTGACATTGATATAGAAAACCGGCTGCAGGAGCGGCGCGCAGCTGTGTCGCTTCTGCTGCCGTGTGAAAGGTTTCGGCTGTCAAACTTTCTCTCGCGCTTAACCTTCAACCTCGGTTTGTAACGCGAAGGGCGCGATTTCGGCGGCGGCGGCGGCGGCGGCGTCGCGCACGTCCGCGTATAATCGTAAAGTTGACGTGATTAATAATAATTAGTTCTCCCACGGGCGTGACGGGCGGTAGACGACGGTAGACGCAATCGCGCGGGTAGACATTGCTTGCCGTGCGAGTCAGACGATCGTTGCGGGACAGTTGACGGCTGACAGTGACGACGAATAAAAGCGCGTGACGTGAGGGTAGAGATCGCGAGGGGAGGTGGAAGTGGGTGGGAAGGAGAGATAATCGAATTACATTCGTGTGCTCGAAAACGCGCGGAACGAGAGCCACTCAGCGAAGGTTAATCATCGTCGTCGTCGTCGTTTGTGTGTGTCTCTTTCTCGCCACATCCCCTTCTCGTGAAACAAAAATAAACGAGCGCAATACGTCACGCAATTTCGTCGTATTCCCATGCAAAATTAAGACGAGTCGAAGCCTCGTGCGCATCAAACAACAGGAGACCGCAATTCCGCTCTATCCCACGACATGAGTAAATAATTGTTCCGCGAATATCTGCGCGTTGCATATTTTCTTTCGCTTCTTCAAAAAGCAATTAGCAAAATCGCGGCGAGATGGAAGTCGATCTCTTTCGAGAGAGAGAGAGAGAGAGAGAGAGAGAAAAAGAAAGAGAAAAGATTTAATTCGCGTCATTGAATTGCATCGTGTGTCGGGTCGGGAAAACGTCCCCGTCCGGGACGGGAGATTCGCACAAGTTTCGCGGAAAACTTCTTACCGCGATCGGGTAATCCAGGTATCAAATACCGGGACGCCGCGAGTTTAGAAGAGGATCGACGCAGCGGTTGTGTCGCGCCGCGAAGTAAATCGACGTGGCCGAGCGCTGATTGATCGATCGGCCACGAGAAAAACGTTCGTGTAACGGTACGATTTGAGAGGTGGCTTTACCCTTCGTGGAAGCGGCCTCTCTCGCCGAGCCCGATGTGGCCTGAATAGAGTCTCTCGTGTGTATATAAATCTGCCTCCGCAAGGTTTTTATCAATCCGTGTGCCCCCGGGGCCGCCGATCGATCGATCGGATCGCACGCCGCGAATCTCCGCCGGGATCCCAGAGTCGAGTTTGACCATGTCTTCGTCGTCGTCGTCGTCGTCGTCGGTCAACGGGGTAAATGTCGGACGCACGTGCGTGTAGTACACGAGCGCGGCGGGCCGCAAGAAACGAGCGCGCCTCTCGAGTCCTGATTTATTGCCGATCGCGAGAGAAACGGCCGAGATCGCGGAGGAGAAGCCTGCCTCCCTCCTCGCCGCTCTCTTCATATGCGCGGGCGTTGTGAAGCGTTTTTGCAATCACGACATGTGTGCGCCGGGAGGATTTTTCTATAAAGCGATCTCTTCTTATTTTGAAAACCGGGCTTCGAGGTTTTGCGAACACGCGTGATGCAGTCGCCGCTCGATCTTCATCAAAAATAACTAAGTACAAAAAATAAAAATAAAAAAATCAAATTTCCGAGATTTGAATCACGGTCGGATTGTATGGTACGCGCGCGTGAAATTAACGGAGAAAATAAACTTGAACTCCGAGAAAGTTGCATTTTATTCAAAAATATACATAAAAACTAAACAAGCTTTTATCTTTGTGTACATTTGCAATCAGAGTGGAAGCCTGACTCGGAAGATACGCGCTCCCCCTTGACATCTTCGTGTGATTAATATTCTCAATATCACTGATTTGATGAATTTCAGCGACAACGACGAGACGAGCTGCACCGGAGACGGTGTTCGTCTTCGATATCTATGTATCGTTTGGACGTTCGCGCAAAAAGCGCGACGCGTGCGGATGATGATAATAATGATAATGATGCGATCGTCGCCGACATAGATCGCAACATACATAAACGTTTCTAGCCGGGAAGATGTGTATCTCCGTCGCGAGATAACGCGCTGTCGGAAATTTCATGTCGTTAGCCAAATTGTTGATTTTAAAGGAAATCGGCGCGAATTTGTTTTTTTTTTTTTTTTTCGAAAAAGACGCTCTGTGTGTTGCAAATTGCCTTTCCAGCCGCGGCCGGAGGAAAAGACACGCGCAAAATGCGTGAGTCTCGTGCGGGAAAGTATATCGCAACCGGTGAAGGAAGTGTGTAACATGTACATATCGCGCCAGTTTTGCTACGATGTAAACTCATTTTAAAAGAAGAGTGCGCTTTGCCGCGGCGAGATTATTACGCGTAATAATATATTCGTAGGTTGCCTTTTCTGTGGATGGAAAAACAAACAAAAAAAAAATTAAAAAAATTAAAAAAATCCTATTCCGGATAACAACGTTACGTCGCCGCGATTACGAAGGCGCGATCATAGAAAGTCGCGCGTTACAATCTATGCTGTGCTCAAGAAACAGTGTTTTCTAACTGCGTTCGATTTTCTATGATATGTCCCGCGCTTTTATCGGCGCGCGCTACTTTCATTTCTTTTAATTATCAATCAGAAATAATTACTCGCGAATCGCGCGCGCCGCACAAACGACTCGACGATAAATCGACGCGACGATCAATGCGAGAGATTCTACATTTTGTTTATTACATTTCCGTTTCTTGCACAATTCAGACTTCTCTCTCTTTCTCTCTCTCTCTCTCTCTCTCTCT
>NW_018020627.1:658167-659818 GCF_002006095.1 Pseudomyrmex gracilis | reverse complement strand
CTCTCTCTCTCTCTCTCTCTCTCTCTCTCTCTCTTTCTCTCTCTCTCTTATGATCGCACGATTTCGATAAAAAAATAATGCATGTATTTTCGACATGTGTCGAGTCCATCGCTCGATATATGTAATTGATTATCATGAATTCATTTTCTATTCCGATAACCTTGCGACGACTCGACGACCAGACTGTTGTAATCGACTGTCGTACAAGCGATCTTTGGCATCAATGAGTACTTTCGCGCGAACGCCGCGACACATTTTTTACGTCCTTATCTCTTCGCCCGCGTGTTTCATCGTCGTACGTAACATACACACACACACACATTTGAGACCACTTTCTCGAGAGAGCACATTTGCGCAGTCGTTAGAAATACGTCAAGATACATTTCTGGCTCTCGAGCGAGCACTTCGAGATCTCATTCGTAATTGCGCGGCGAGAAGAATGACGCGTTTTTGGCGCCTGTCTTTCAATTTGACTTGGTTTGCGCTCAATGTCACGAGGAAAAAGCGGATAAAGCGAAAGGTGATAAAAACGGGCGTGGCTGTTCGTTACTTCTTTATCGAAGCTTGTGTGCATGTGTGTGTATACTTCTATATCGATCAAAGTGATTGAATTAAATCAGTTATCATTCACAAACATTGAGTCTCTTCATTCACAAATTAACGAGAATTGCGCGGAAATTTCGAGTGTTTCTCACGCGTGAAAAAAAAAAAAAGAAAGAAAATCCGTGACGCGGTAAAAGAAAGACCATTTCCGTTATCGCCGCGTGTCTTTAGCGCGTTTCTAGGGCTACGGCTTAAATTCGAATAACAGTGTGATTCGGATATCCGGATATTCGAATAAAATATATGTGTACGAATAAACTTCGATCAACGGATAGTATTCGAATATCCGGATACTTTGCGCAGCGAATAGTACGAATAGTACTATTCGAGTTATTCGAATATCCGGATATTTCGATATACTCAGTAGTGTATAAACTAGCTTGGGACCTTTCAGTACTCGGAGNCAGAAATGTGATCACAAAATTAAAAAAGTCTATTACAAATACAAAAATAATGATATTTATTGTTCAAGAATTTAAACTTGTCATCTACGAGTAAGTTTACTCTAATTCTGATATTATATTATAAAAGATAAAGAAATAACTCTACACTTTTTCTTCGTACATATTAACTTATAAATCTAAATGCATAAATATTTAAAAGTTTTATAAAATCGTACATAAAATTGTGCACATCTATACACATAACTGTATATGAATATGAAATTGTATGTAGGTACATATGTGANTAAATATAAAATCGTGTGTATATTTATTAATTACTATCAGTTTAAAACAACTTGATCAATAATAGTTTGATTATAGCTGAGAGATGTGCGATTGTCGTTTTTTATTTGGTGCGTACTACTTTTGATTATTTTACGATTTTGCTTTCTCATTGTACAAAACTTTCACATTTACAAATTGTTAATAAATACAGGAAAAAGAAGCCGATACGATCAAAAAACTAGAAGTTTGTGTTTGAAAAAGTTTATTTAAATATTTACGTCAAATTTTTTATTCAATTTTCAGATCTTTTTCAGTGACAATTTAAATGTATAATTATAAATAAATATTCAAAATTTAACTGACCTTACGCAAAGTTAACA
>NW_018020627.1:645929-657607 GCF_002006095.1 Pseudomyrmex gracilis | reverse complement strand
GAGAGAGAGAGAGAGAGAGAGAGAGAGAGACTATTATGTATTCTCGTGCGCGTATTCGGAATTTTCCGACACAAATTACACCGACGCGTTTCTCATCTCTCTTTCTCTCTCTCTCTCTTTCTCGCGTGTGCATACCTCTCTGCGAGTGCGCAACTCACGTTGCGCTGCGCGGCAAAGTAATCGTAACACAAAGTGAGAAAACGAAGAAGAGGACGCGATAATTACACGCGCACGTAATCTCTTACGCAATCGAAATTAGCGTCACTCGCGACTATTAATAGCGTTTCTCTCTTTTTTCCTTTATCGTTGACTTTTAACGGCGGACTTTTCTTCTTAGCTCTTCGTTGCTCAAATAACAATTTTTATCGACAGTTTGACAAGGCACCGATAGCCAAAATTTCTTTTGCACAGATCGACGGTTGCACAGGTTCCGTTTGCCTAGATCCCGTTTGCACAGAAAATTTTTGCGCAGATTTCGATTGCGCAAAAAATGGCATAGTCGTTATTATTATATTTGCGAAGTAAATATTTTGCTTATATCACACACCATAGTGGAGAGGCTCCGCCCTTCCTCCTGCACCCTCTCCTCGAAAAATTCTAACCCAACCTAATCTATAATATGTCTGTGCAATGACGATTATGCGCACAAATTTTCTGTGCAAACGGGATCTAGACAAATGGAACCGTCGATCTGCGCAAAAAAAATTTTGGCTATCAGGATCTTCCTGTCCACTTTCTGTTTCTCAGATCCGAGAATGAGACATTCGAAGAGCAATCTGGACGTACTGTACTTTACATTCACCGACAAGGTCTTGCAGAGTCGCGTCGTCAAAGCAGAGCTAAATCTGTGGGTATGGGGGGTCAATTCGGACGGCGACTTACTCGAACTCGACAATCAGGACGAAGGCCTGTTGACGATCACGCTACAGAGAATTTTGCGTGGCACGAGCGAGAACGGTGGAACCGCGATGGGACCACCGCTCATCACGAAGCACGCAAGACCTCAGGTACGACGAGGGGGATGGATCACGATCGAGCTCAGGCGCATGGTCGCCGAATGGTTCAGACATCCGCGTGACAATTTAGGTGTCGCAGTGAAGATCGCCGGTCCCGATGGTCATCGCAGAAGCCCGAACAAATTGATCGAGATCGATTCAAGCTCCGACCACGCGCCTTATCTCGAGCTGCAAATAGAGGAACTCGAGTCGCGTCAGAGAACGAGAGTCAAGAGGAACATCGGCCTGAATTGTGACGAACACACTCAGGAAAGCAGGTGTTGCAGGTACAAACTCACAGTGGATTTCGAGAAGTTCGGCTGGGACTGGGTTATCGCACCTAAAAAGTAAGTGCATAATTTTTTGTTCTTGCTTTTTGCAATTTTTTCTTTTGCAATTTTGCAACATATCTGAGTGTTTTTGTTTTTCAAGCGCAATTTGCGCATAAATAACAGAGCGAGTTCTTTATGAAAGTTGTCAGAGCGAGCGGTATATTTCGAACGTAATGTTGCGCAAAAAAAATAATAATAATAAGAATTGCACGACGCGATTAATGTATCCTCAGTCAAGCACGTTTCTCGTAAAGATTTCTCCGTCAGAGGAAAACATCGGCTGCCAAACGCGGCTTCAGCGGGGAAACTGTGACTTTACTGCCGGCACGTAAAGAGCGTCAACAAATGTTTAAACTGTTATTGCGCACGTTCGGTCTAAATATATATTTCTCGCTGCGCAACGCTGACACTAGCGTCATCACATGTTACTTATTATTTGACAAAGCAAAGTCGATACATTTTGCATGTTTGTCAGTAAACGCGAAATCCTAATTACACATCATATTTCTTTTTGAAATATGTAAGAAAAAAATAGAAAGAAAATATAAAAATGACAGAAATTGCATTGCATTCACGATCGGTTTTCCAACTTTGTGTCATAGATACGAAGCCAATTACTGCTCGGGCGAGTGTCCGATGGCGTTCCTTACGCTCTATCCAAACACCCACATTGTCAGTCTGGCAGACAAACCGATGAACAATACCGGACCGTGCTGTGCACCTAGAAAACTATCTGAAATTACGATGCTATATTTCGACAACGAGTACCAGATCGTGTTCTCGCGACTTCCCGGTATGGTCGTCGAAAGGTGCGGGTGCTCATAGTCCATCTGCACAACATGAACAAACACGCGCGCGGACAACAGGTACGGGGAGGGAATAACGGCGAATTTTTTTTCCATTGCAGCGCCATTCCGATCATTTTCGATAATCGTCGTCGTTGTCTCGTTGTTATGTTCCAGGAAACGATTTTTTCTCATCCGATAGACTGAAAGTGCCTTGTTCGAGGGAATGGTGATTGCGTGATTGCGAATCTCTTTGGAAGCGCGAAAGTGGGGGAATCAGAGAGAGAATGCTAATGCGGGTGTTAAACATACACACACAGGCGGACGGGATTATAGCAGGAAATTCGGCGATGGATCTTCTGGGAATAGGTCAATGCGCTATACACGTGGATGCCGAAATAGTTCAACGCGGCAGACCCATTGTCTCGGGGAGACAAATGGATCTCTCGCGTTGGACTGTTTTCAAAATCCGCGTGTATAACACGTTGACCTACGCTCCCGGGAAGATAAGTCTCTGCTGGCGGTTTCTGTTCTCGCGTGTCGGGAGAAATAGCTTGAAGATTCTCGATGATTCATGGCAAGGCGGATAGTTCCTAGAGTTACGATATTAATTTTAAGAAACGTCGGTACACACGTTTGCATCGAGTCTGCGAGATTTTACTTCAATATTTAACAACTTGTACAATTTTGTACTTTTTTTTACTTTTTTTTTACTTTTTTTTTACTTTTTTTTTTACTTTTTTTTTACTTTTTTTTTACTTTTTTTTTACTTTTTTTGTACTTTTTAAACAACTTATACAATTTTTTACATACCCCGATAGCCAAATAATAGCAGTATGCCAGCAATATGCACGCAGGTTTAATCAGCACTTTGCAGCAGATTCCATTCAGCTGTGTCATCATAGTGAGTGAATTATGTAGGCACGATATGTAAAGAAAATAAGACAGCAAAAATATAGAAATAAATAAAGAATGAAATGACAATAGCACGTTATGCTTCAAATCTGCTACATTTTTTGAGNAAGTTCTGCTTGATTGATGCAATAATATTTGCAACACGGCATGACACATTTATATTCTGTTTTTTTTCCGTTTTTCTGTCAACACTACTTGAAATAACAGATTATGTTTGAATGCTGGCTACATTGCATTGGCATAATGTGTTATTGCAGACTTTGCAAAATATGTTCATTCAGTCTTGGTTATCTGGGTAGTTTTTGGTTCGATCCCGTTTACAATAATTTTTTTAATATAGAAAAATATGGTAAATATTTTACAAAAGGTCACCACCCTCCGATCAACTTCACATATATTGTCAAGGTATATAGGCAAGAAGGGCTACGCCTCCCCCCCACAGAGGGAGGGGCTTCGCCCCTCCCCCCTGCTCTCCGTGTTTTGTGTGTATATTACCTTGTGTTTATATTAGAATATTTTTTCTGAATTCACTATTCTGCAATAATAAATTATGTCTAAAATATACAGGTTTGATAACGATGCTTCATTAATGAAACTTTTTTTGGTAATTTTGACGTGAAGCGAATGTAATCGGAAATCGTATTTGTTAATTAAATTCTTCATTTTTTCTTGACGGGGGGAGCAGGGGGAGGGGCGAAGCACCCCCTCGCCTAAACACTTATAACACAAAGAAAATGTACATGGAATCGAAAAATAAGAGTTTATTTATAAAACTTTTTTTGTTATTAACTTTTTAACAACGAGCGACGGCTAAAAGGTTTTGCGTGTCACTCAGAACAATGTTCTTGATATGTGAAACTCAAGTTGATCGGAGGGTGGTGTCTTTTGTAAATAATTACCAAAAGTATTTTTTTGAATATAGAAAAACAATTTTTTTAAATATGCAAAAATAATTGTTTTTAATATAGAAAAATAATTTTTTTTAATCTAGAAAAAACTAAATGCATTTTTTTCGTCTCTTATCAATCTCGTCAACACAAAGTTGCACGACGATCGATGGAAACGTGTTGACCAACAGATCTCGGTGTACAGTAAAATCGTTGTTTTTCTAATTGTGGGTTTTCCCCCTCTTCTCCCCTTCCATCGTCTTTCTATATTATATACAGATATATACATATATAGATATATAAATATAAAGATAAGTTTTTATCATATAGTCGTTTTTTTTTGTGTCTAGCAAATTGTGAGAGCGCATGTGCGAGAGAGAGCGTGTCGAATTATGTAAATAAATCATAAATCGCGGGCGAGAATGTGACGTTTGCTTTGTAGCGTGCTATCTATCTAAGTGAAAAACGCCCGATAAAATATTGTTCGGTGTCAGAGAAGAAGAAAAAGGTGAGGTGAAATTATTTTGATTGTCGCGACACGCGAACAGCACGAATATGTTACATTAGTCGCGCGGATGTTTTTCGCGTCGTGCTTACAACTTAATTAGCGCCGTACATGCGTTGAAAAACCGCGTGAGTGATTTTCTAATAAGAACATGATGTTAATTTTCGAGACAATTTTTTTACTTCACGTTTTTCTTCTTCTCCATCACCGAACAATATCTTATCGGGCGTTTTTCATTTAGATAGATAAAATAAAAAAAACGTTATTCGCAGTTCGCGAGCTGCACTACTACTCTCGCGCATCCCCCGGGAGAAATGCGTCTTTTCGCGTCAAGAAGAACAACGATCTTTTTTATTTTTAAGAAAAATTCCGCTTACCTAACACTCAACACGATTGAAAATCAATGCGATTTCGATCGGTTTCAGATAACATTTGCGGAGCTAATCGAAATTTTGGCTGATCTCTCAATCCCTTGCGATCTTCATAAAATTCGGGAACACGCCGTCAAAAACAAATCTTTATACTATGTAAAAATCTCTATACTCTATCAGATTAAACAATCTGTTCCGCGTTCTTTTTCAAAATAATGTTTTTTGAAAAAAGAAGAAAGAAAACGTGAAATTGATTGTTTAATCCGACAGAATATTAAGATTTTTAGCTTCGTCAAGTGCACTGTGTGTGAATAGCTCTTAACTTGTAACTTGTAAAATAGCATATACAATACACGATCGATTAGTGCGCGCACCATCCCTGAAATAATGTGACTGATTGCAAAAACAAAAAAAAAAAAAAAACCAAAAAAAAAAAAACACGTGCAAAAGGCCGAAAAGACCATATATACGGGAATTTATAAATGAAAAATTTGGGGTTTTATAAAGCTGTTATATATATATATATAAAGGACGCAAAAGATGAAAGCTCTTTGAAAAATCTATTCTTTCTTTTTATTAATTTGATTAAATAATCTTTCTTTTCCCCGAGCGCTGTCCTCCACATCCTTCCGACAACCATCGTACATGGTTTTCTACAGTTTTCCCTTTTTATTTTCCCTTTTTCCTTCTCCCGCTTTTCCGTACAACACGCCAACAGCGCAATCGCGTGTACTTTTACGAATGTACGGGCCGAGGACAGATAATAATGCATACTTATAGATCTAATGTATACTTCCTAGGGGTAAGATAGAATATTTATTCCATGAAATAAATGGTTTTTCGATGAGCAAGAAAATAAAATAAAATAAAATTAACAAGCAAGTGTTTTTTTCATTTCTCCATCCTCGCAAACTCTCTCTCTCTGAAAAATTCCAAACGCACTTCACGCAGAGATCTTTTATTGCGCACACGAACCTGACACACGCGCGTGTGTCAATTAAACGCGCACTTTGTCACTTTCGATTAACGTTGCGTGGCGTTCGGATAGATTTTTAAAATTAATTTGCATAACAAATCCAAACGCTATCACAGGAATGATGTTCCAATTCTTATTTTTTTTTTTTTTTTCCAGTAAGCAATCAGTGCACATTTCAGTTAAATCGCGTGTTCCCGACGCGACTCTAATCAATGCGAGAAATTCACGATATTGCGGCTTTTGGCGATTAACTTTCGGATGGCAAAATCCGATTATTATCTCTCGCAATTTGCGTTCAATTTGCGAATTAAAACGTCCAGCCAGTTTTCGATGCTGATATCTGACAAATCTTTTTTTTTTTCAGCAAAACGGAGAAAAATATATTCGCAATTGTCATGCTTTTTTATGTTCTCATCAAGTATGGCAAAGTTTCTATTTTCGAACAGTTTTATCAATAAGAATTAGAACAGACGCTGATTTCTGACGTAAAAATGAGACTGTATTAGAGTTGGTTATTTTTACATAACTTACCGAAATGAGAGGCCGCAGGGAGATTGAATCGCTGTTGTATCCTATCTTTCGCTAATTCCTACGCGAAGAGATGAATTTTCTTTGAAGTGGACTGCAGTTTCCGCAATTTGGTGTTTGCATCTACAAAGTTATTGCAATTATTAAACAGTTGTGTACATATTCCCTCCTGCGGGACGCATCTTCAAAAGGCCGTTAGAAATGCTTTCGCTGTATGAGAGACTACATCTAAGTGGACCGCTTAACCGTTTGAGTCCCAGGGGGTATTGAAAAAACACTGTCGAAGAATCCCAAACAGCGCAACCGCGCTTTGCTCGAAATGTGCTGGGTTTTCTTGACATAAAATCTCAACAGCGCGATCGCGCTGCTTGGGACTCAAATGGTTAAACAAATAGAAATAACAAAAAAAACAAACGCTTTTGTGGTTCTATGAGAATGTCCAGGAGTGGCTCGAAGCAGCACTGGTCCCGCGTAATCCACTCCGGCATGTTGAAACGGTCTAGCTGGTGTGGACGCGGAAGGACGTGGAAAGTCTGCCATTGTTTGAGTGGTTATGGCCGCCCGCGCCATCGAGCACAAGTCACGCAGCGGTGAATGCACACTTCACTTGGCTCCGTCCTCGAGGGATCCAGTACTTCTATGTCGCAGGGCATGAAGGGTAAGCTGAACTCTTCCGTGTAGAACTTATGACACGACTCTATAACTAAACGAGAAAATGCGGCATGAGTTTGTAGTATCACTTCATGTTTCTCGTCGCAAGGTCTTAGTCGGTCTCAGAATCGATTACTTAACTTTTTGATAAAATTGAAGCTTCAGCGGAAATGGCCATCAAATCGTTCGAAATATTCAACCTGTGACAAGCGGATTCACACGTTCTCTGCTTCATCTAGTTCTACCACAGTGATGTTGAACAACTCTCGTTTGGCTTGATTTGAATGCACACTCCCTCTCTGAACATTGTCCAGGAAGCCGGCACGAAGCTGTAACTCTCAATAATTTTATAACGAAGAAAAACGCAGCAGCAATGGATTCTCCGACTGTGACTGAAAAGCGGCTTTTACCATGACGAATTCGTTGTTCCAACTGACTCTCTAGGAACTGTGTGACATGTGATTACGCGCTGCTCTCACTCAAAAAAGCTGGGCCATTCCGTCACAGTGTGGCGAACAAGATCGCTTGATAGATATTCCTCTGGATGGACGCAATCTGCTTGATTGCACTGGCCAGACAAATGATTCCAGCTGGTCTCAGGAACCAATTTCTGAATCTCCATGACTCGATTCGCCGAAGAATTCAGCGAAGAGAACGCAGGAAGAGAACCCTTCCGCACTACTGCCTTCAGCTGTAATGTGTGCTCGAGAAAAGCTCCTCACATTCTTGCTCTTCCCGGATGAGAGAGGCGCCTACTGTTCCTAAAATCTTCGCACAAGAATTGAGAGTGGATCACTTACGGAACATCGATGCGTCGTCGCCGTTGAATTTGCTGCAAACGAATTGATTTGATCCGACAGCACCCATCCAAATATCGTCCGCTACTGGATCATACTGCTTACCCTTCTTCGGACCCTTGCACAATACATTGGAATAGATGTCTGCCCAGTGAAACATCCGATGGAATCCGCTGAAGCAAAGTCCGCTGAAGCAAAGTCCGGATCATCTAGACGAGGCCATGTTTGAGTTGTCACATCAGTTGCGTATGCTGTAAGGAATGGCAGAATGAATGCAGACGTCGTCATTGACTTTAAGGTAGACCGAGACAATATCTTTAAAATTATCTTTTTTTTTTTTGCTATCCCGGCTTGTTGACCGCCTATCACGGCTGCGACGTGCTGAGAGAGACGCAGTCTTTGATATCGCTCTGTAAACATTGCGATCTCCGAACCCTGGTTTATGAACGCGCGAATTAAATTGCCGGCACGATCGGCTAAGCGAACACGGGCGATTGCAAGTAGCACAGACGTGAATTTATTCAAGCACGATTGCACCAACAATCGTTTATTTTCGTAGTAACTGCACAAAATATTCCAAGCGCGCGAATAATTTCCCGCCGTCGTTGCTAGATTTTTTATATTAGATTCTTCGCTTCTCCCCTCATACTTACCTTGAGACAGTGTAGTTTCTCTACCTCGCTAATTTGCGCTTTATTGCCGACAATTGATTCCCAGATAGCACATGATTGTCCATGTCCGAATAAACTCCAATGGACGTCTACTGATTGTCTTATGGACATCCATTTGTGACAATTTCGGTTATCCATTTGTTTTCCAAAAATAGACCTAGAAAAAAAAAAAGATAATTTTAGCGTAATATTAACATGTCCACCGATATGTATCACATTACTGTGATATATAAAAAAAAGAAAAACTAATGGCACATTGCCTTGTGGAAAAAGAATTAAAAAAATTAATTCAAAATTTTACTTAACTTAATTTTTGGCAGCCTGATTCAGGTTATCAATCAATTGATTGACTCGATTAAAGATACCAATCCCGGAAAAAATCTTAAGGCGATAGTGAGATTTGAACTCGAGACCTCGCAGCTCTTGCACTCAGTCCGTGAGACCACTTGTTCTTTTCTGAAATGTAATTATTTTTATCTACTTATTAAATAAACGATTGCACCAGCAATTGTTTATTTTCGTAGTGGCTGCACAAAATATTCCAAGCGCGCGAATAATTTTCCGCCGTCGTTGCTAGATTTTTTATTAGATTCTTCGCTTCTCCTCTCAGACTTACCTTGAGACAGTGAAGTTTCTCTACTTCGCTAATTTGCGTTTCATTGCCAACAATTGATTCCCAGATAGCACATGAATGTCCATGTCCGAATAAACTCCAATGGAAGTCTACTGATTGTCTTATGAACATCCATTTTTGACAATATCGGTTATCCATTTGTTTTCCAAAAATAGACCTAGAAGAAAAAAGATAATTTTAGCGTAATTTCACAGTAATATTAACATGTCCACCGATATGCATCACATTACTGTGATATATAAAAAAAAGAAAAACCAATGGCACATCGCCTTGTGGAAAAAGAATTAAAAAAATTAATTCAAAACTTTACTTAACTTAATTTTTGGAAGCCTGATTCAGGTTATCAATCAAGTGATTAACTCGATTAAAGATACCAATCCCGGAAAAAATCTTAAGGCGATAGTGAGATTTGAACTCGAGACCTGCACACTCGAGACCTCGCAGCCCTTGCACTCAGTCCATGAGACCACTTGTTCTTTTCTGAAACGTAATTACTTTTATCTATTCTCAAACTATCCTACACACTTCATTTATTATTTAAATTATTATTTTATTAAAAATAATAATAAAATAGTGCAGAGCAATGTACCTGTACCAATAGATAAAAATAGTTTTTTTTATTATTATTAAATATAATTTAAAATACCTTTTCACAACGTAAATACATTTTTTGTTAATACTGATATACTGATTATTATAGTCAATACTTAATGTAATATATAGCAAATAAAATATATGACAATATGTATACACATTTATGTGTATCATTATTATATAATAATAATAATTATATAGTAAAAATGTTATACATACATAAAGTGTTTTTTTTTATATAATACATTTTAAAAACAAAGCGTTTATGTTTCAAACAAAAATTGTAGGAATTTTGCAACAATGTAGCAAAAGATATATGTATCATATTATATATAATTAAAATACGATGCGATGTATGCAACTTGCCAAATAGTAAATAACATCTCTAACGTTCATAAGATATAATAAAAACACATTTATATACAATCTTGCTACTTGGGATGCAATACAATATTACCGTAATATTTCAGTATTATAAAATAATATTACATAAATGTAATTTATCAATAATATTATTGTAATATTGTATTATAATATTCAATATTACTAATATATTGCAATATTACTGGGATATCTCCGTAATATTACGTGCTATATAAGTATCTCATCATTTTATCTTTATAGTTCATTGGACAAATTAAAAGTAGAATGATGCAATAGCGCTGAAAACGCTTTCCGAACTCGCTCATTCTTATTTCAAGATTGTACATGTGATAGATACATAAAGAATTTTTTTAATACAATATATCTGTCAGTCATAATTAGTTAACATGTATATACCGAAGCAGCTGTCTCGGCTTTCTTACTTGTTTTGGTGATACTGTTGGAAATGTCGAGAAGAAGGCCTTCTGACATAAGTACGTTTCCTCCACATTTCCGTAAAAGTCCGTTTTCACATAGTCGTGAAAAATGACATCTCGATGAGTCGAAGACTCATGAGTCTTTGTTTTAGAACTTTGTTGCAAAACTGTTGGAATTTTTCTCAGTAACTGTCCAACATCTTCAGCCGGGATTCGACTGCACCCGGCGTAATATTGACTTGTTCCAATTTTTTCAAGTTTTCTACGATGCGAACCATGCGGTATCGCAGTTCTCTTTGCTCTTCAACAAGCGCTTCAATTTGTTTCTCCAACGGCTACGATATGGGAAAGGGTTTATTAACGAACTCACAGCACTGCCGTGGACTTACGAGCACAATGTTTCAGTGTTCGATGCTCCGATTTCGGAACGTGCGATCGTCAGATAATTTCGTAGTCACGTCGCTTATGCAATACTGAAACACGTGCGCTTCAGCTGAAAAATCTCGTAGTACGAAAACCTTGCAGGTTTCTTCGAACGTTTCTTCGAAGAATCAAAGATAAATTGTACAAAGCACTTAAAATTGTAAATGATGAACGGGCTGAATCAAGATGATCGAAGTTGAATCGTCTCTATGTGAGATAACAGATTGAACAGGTTGTAAGTCCCCCTCCCACTTTCAGAGTTCTTGTGTGAATAATTAACTCTGATACAAGACTCTTCAAATCCACACTTCTTCACAATTTTTACAATTCTCTAACTTGGTGAAACAATCTACACTTCTTTACAATTTTTACAATTCTTTAACTTGGTGAAACAATCTACACTTCTTTACAATTTTTACAATTCTCTAACTTGGTGAAACAATCTACACTTCTTTATAATTTAAAGTTATTAAATAAGAATTATCTCAGGCTCTATAATCTTTTTAAAGTTAATAGAATGTAAGTCAGTAAAGAGCCGTCGCGGGATGTTGTGCGGAAAATATTCTTTATAATTTTTGCACTTCTCTAACTCGGTAAAAAAAAACAATTACTTGCAACACTTCACTAACTTGAGATAACAACTAACACAACTTGAGATTGAGAATGTATTATGACATGCAACACAGCGTGTGATTATGGTAGACGAGGCTTAAGATAGNATAAGATAGGTAAATTAGGTTTGGTTAATTCTTCTAAGGAAAGATTTAGGAGAAACTGTTTTTTATATTTACGAATTAGAGAATAAAAAAAATTA
>NW_018020627.1:579249-644469 GCF_002006095.1 Pseudomyrmex gracilis | reverse complement strand
TAATGTATTCAATCTTCAAGCAAATCTTTTAATCGATGGAATATCTTTCCAATGATTATAAAATTTTTTAGAGCGTCAAAAAATAAATTTGTACTGACTCGTTTACTAACAAAAAAAAATAAAAACTAACAATATAAAATTAAACTTACAATATAAAATTGTCCTCCTTTCCCGGACACTGGAATCGCTTCCCCCGGGCTCCTTGGATGGTTGTTCACTTCGGAAACGCACTTAAACTCGCGAAATCGCTTTTTCGCGATTTTTCGAAAACGCGATTTTTCGGCCCGGTAGGCCTCACTGGCTTTAAAAACTACTTTTATTATACTGACTACTATTAGTTTTCGCGAATATTAAAGTCAAACTAAGTGGAAACTTACAACACTGAGTTACACAGTAGACAGAAAATCAACTGGCCATCGGTTCTCGTTATCGGCCTCTTTTTATTCCGTCGTATTCCGTTCTAAACCTGAAGAGCGTCAGCTTCCGAATGCTGCACAAACGTGAAATGTTTTAGAAAAACTATGATTCGTAATCCGCCACGTATTAGGACAAGTTCCACGTATTACTTTGTTCAAGTGATGAAGATGTGATTTGCTAGCCTCGCGCACATGTGTAACGTTAGCACAGCGTCGAGTCGCAGCGACAGCACGCGGGATCTAAACAAATTATCTCTAATCTGCCGCTAAATCTAATTGAAAGCCTCGTGCTTTCTTCTACATTTAAACATAAATGGGTAAATAACTTTTTTATAAACTCGTTGGAAGAGTTTTTTTTACGTATTTAGTCGATTGTTGGTTGATTTAGTCAATCATTTCTACACAGAGCTCGCTGAAAATAAAATTGCAACTTGGGAAGTTTGAGTGTAAAAACAATACATTTTTTTACACTTGGTCAGATTTCTTCGTAAATCAATGTATTTGGATTTTTGGTAGGTGTCAGCACGTACTGACGTACACTTTTCGGTCAATTTCGGATTTGTTCCGCGTTATGTGTTTCATATGAATTTGATTAAGCGACCCGTCAATTATCGCTTTCTTATCGCCGGCGTTACGTACAGTAGGGAGCACCATATCGTGCGGCTCTAGGGAAAGTATTTCTCGAAAATTTTTTCTTTAGCTGTTCCTATTACTGTTTTTCTTCGATCTCGGACCGTTGGCGGAGACCAAAGAAGAGACGGCGAGCGATAGTAAAGCCAATAATCCAAAGAAGAAATTCCCCAAAAAAATTTCCCCTGGAGCCGCACGATATGGTGCTCCCTACTGTACGACCGCCTAATACTCAAAGAGAACATTGTGAAAAAATAAGAAATGTACTTATCGCCTTCGACAAAGTACGTACGTAACTTGGCGAGATCAAAGATGCAACGGAGTTACGACACTAACATCACATGTTAGTAAACGGTTTGCGTCGCATGCCTTTAATTATTTTTTATGCACGACAAAGTGATGGAATCAAAACAACAACAATCAGACAGGATTGCCCGTAATGACGTAACAATAAATCAATTGTACTTCGAAAACACGTCGATATGTCGACGCAATCGTATCTGAAATTCGGTACATGTGAATTCACCCGTAACGATCATTATCAACTATGTCACGGTTCTTGCGACCGTTGATCATAAGTGAGGCGGATATGTGCGTCCAACATAGAACTGACGAAAGAATTATCTTATTTGTCGCATGTATGAATCGCGAAAGATGCCAAGGAAAGTTCGCGTTTGTTTAACCGATTGGCGCTATTGCACATCGATAGCAAAAGATATCGGGTTACAGTCGAACGATAAACTCATCGTAAAAAAATCACGTAATAAAACGTTGTTTTGTTTTCACGCAATCTTTGAAATTTCATTTGGAAAGTGAAAAGCACGCCGAAATAATAAACGCGAAATTAAGTTGAGAAAAATTGTTCGCTGTGTTACTTGGACTAATGCAATTTTTTTAGATCGCTTATCTTTGTAATGGCAGAGTCAAACAAACTGTGCTCGCCCATGTATTTCGCCGCTTTAAATATTTCTAACGACGCAATATGTCAGTGACACGGTCAGCGTCAAAGACGTGCGACGACGATATAATTCGCGCGTGTAATGCGATTGTTCGGATACAACGTCCTGGTCCTGAGCAAGTTGAATTGGGCGGAGAGAAAGAGAGAGATAGACAGACGCGCTAATTCTTGTTTTATTATTTTTTTTTTCGACGGCGCTTTGAGCACTCGTCTTTGCCGACGGTCGGGTTAGTGCTCTCCTTTCGCCGAAACAGAAACGCTAAAATCGACATTAACCCGAAAACACACACCGCAGAAATTTTACTGGCGTAGAGAGAAACGCATCGACGTTTGTGTGCCAAAATACTCACAAAAAGAAAATTCAAATTTTTCTAAAAGAACTCGGAAAAATATTGTATTAGATATTGCGAATTCTCTGCGCCGTGTACGTGTTCACACACACGCGCGTGCGTGTTTTTTTCTTTTATCTTCGTTATGTCACAATTTTGTTTCAAAACGAAAAGAAACGTTTCTCGATGTGTTTCTCAACTATTCTTCTCGAGAATCTAAAGGCTCGATATTTCTCTCGATAAGGAATCTCTTTTTTTTTTTTTCATGAAGCGAACCATCTCGATTCGCATTCCGTGTGCAAACACACGTGCGGTATGTGTGTGTGTGTGTGTGTGTGTGTGTGTGTGTATGCGTGTACCACGAAATGTGTGTATGCGTGTACCACACACGCGCAAAGTCGTTTTTCTTGTAACGAGAGCAGGTCGTGTTTCCATTACGAGAGAGAACAAATCATCGGGAATAATCCGAGGTCAAGCTTCGCCCGCCATATCGATGGCAATGAGCTCTCTCGAATGCATTGGTCCCCGGGACCAATCTACCTAAACTCGCCGGCCATGCCCGGCCACCGAGATACCAGACTGTGCCTTAATAACCTTGCACTCTGCGAGAGAGGCATATTGGCCGCCGGCTCACCGGATCGGCATTTAAATTGGTAGTTTGAAGCATTCTCGCCTCCTAACTTTCCTCCTTCCACTTAAAAATCGAAAAAAAAAACGCAAGAAACGAGACTCGCGCGCTCGTTTTGCAAACGCGTATGTAAATCCACATCGAGAATTCCGAGACTCTACTAAATAGGCTCGTCAATCGATGATGCGTGTGCAACAAAAAGAAAAGAGAGAAAAAGAAAAAAAAATAACAACAACAACGTCACGTGTGGGATCGCGATAGTGGGATTACGTTTCTCTTATTTTGTCAACATGCACGCGGATTAATTAACGGATCTTGCGGAAATGATTAAAGCGAGCGCGACTAAGAAAACTAATTGAGAAAAAAGCTGCGACGTAACATATGTATATTGTTTGAGGGTAGGTCACTAAATAATTCAAAGCATACTTAAAAAATCAACGCGAAAGCGTTTTTTTTATTATTAGCGTTAACTTGTGCACTTGTCGCAAGTGTATAAATTTACGTGGTTTGGTTAGATGACGCAAGCAACGGCTTGAACGCACTCGCGTTGATCGCACGTAGCGATTCCACGCTGGAATCGTGGTTATAAAATTAGTAAATGTAGCTAGCAAGCGACTAGTCTGCAAGCAACTACTACTCAGCAAGCGACTGAGTTCCGAGCAAGCAACTTGGATAAGCGCGACTTGTTCGGACCGCGAGCAACGACGAACTGTGTGCTAGGCTTGGAGACGACGCGTTACTTCCTCTCTTTGCTAGACGAATTTTCCGTTTTCGAAAGCGGAAGACTAGCGAATTTTAAAAATCGTCTAAAGGATAGGACGCCATCCTCGTCACCTGGCAGCCGCATGTTCGGATTTTTCTTAAAGAGTTTTTATTGTTCTAAAGCGTCGAACTACCATTTCGGCGCGCATAAATTATGCGAACATGTGGCTGCGCTCGCCGTTTTCTCAATGTTGAGTTTCTTCCGCAGAGAAATCGTCCGCGACAATTTTCCGTTGCAAACCCGAACATATATACACACAAAGCAATAAATTACAAATGACGTTCTTTCTTCACGACCGAGGTCGTAATTTATCGCGAAAATTATGTTTGATCGACGTCTAGCCCGTTATCGGGAGTTGTTAATTCAATAAACTCCTAATTTTAGAGAAGAGATAAAAGGGAACTGTTGCATGAGCGCGTAAACAAACGTGTAATTGCAAATAGATAAAATTCTTATCGACGTTATTTGCAATGTGCAATTGCACGAGTCCGAGTTAAACTCGCGGTCGGAGTTTAACTCGCTGCTGTGCACGCGATATGATGTTGTCGGCATTGCAACAGTCGACGAATCTATATACGCTCTCTTTCTCTCTCTCTCTCTCTCTCTCTCTCTCTCTCTCTCTCTCTCTCTCTTTCTCTCTGTCTCTCGCTATCTCGCGCGCGTATGTGGAAGAACGATGCAAAAGAAAGAAAAAAAGCGCCTGTCCCGCGTACGAGCGAGCTTTCTCGCCGTTTGCGCGAAAGCATTCGAGAAAAAAAGAAAGAGAGAGATATATATATATATGGAAGTAGAAATAATAATATTATATTCGCGCGAGAGAAAAAAAGAGTAAGCGCGCGCACACATGAGTTTTGACGTAATTGTATGGTGGCGGCGACGAGGTTCTGTGTGTTTTATGATCCATTCAACGATCCGTCTTGAAGCGCTCGTGCACGGGCCATTACTCGGATTTGCATTTTACGAGTGAACAGGCGGTGGCGAACGATAGATCTCGGCGGAAAAGAGAGGCGCGCAAATGGAATCGGACGGAGCGCGAGCGCGTTTACGTATTCATATGCTCCTTTCTGCACGCGGTAATTCCAATTTCTTCGTCAACCACCATTGGTCGGGCCGATCGGTATCCGCTCTCTGTCACGTTTAATTAACACCGCGCGTTTTACGGACCGTCCGAGCGCGAAAGGCCACTTTTATATTTCGCGAGAATCCTTCGAATTATTACACGAACGAACGGGAAGAGAGAGAGAGAGAGGGAGAGAGAGGAGCTAAGAACGCGACGCGAAAGAAATTAAAAGCGAATTTAACAACTCGGTGCGCGCGAAATGGCTAGAGGAAAGTGATGACGATCGGAATAACGATAACAATACTCGCGCGCGCGACTCGTTCCCTCCCTCGCGAGGATATGAAGTGGCGGCCTTTTACTTGGGGGACGTCAACCTGCGCGCCGGCTTTCTTCTTCACCGGAGGGTCGGAAACGATGAAGAATCTAAAGAGGAGGTTGAGGAGTTCGGAATCGCTGAAGGGGCGGGAGGGAGGGAGGGAGCGCATGCTACACTTTCCTTTCAAGCGGAGTGCATGTGCGCGCGCGACGACGCACGTTCAGGCAGGCCCTTCACGTCGTCGTTTTCGAAGATTTATTCGACGAGCAGAAGTTTACGAAGTTAATAAGAATTTTTTTTTTTTTTTTTTTTTAAGAACTTTTTTTACAAAATCGCAATTTTGAGGATTGTAAATAATAAACGAGAGCAAACGACGCTCGCGAGCGAGCGCTCGCTCGCGGCGGAAAGAAGCGAACGAGGAGAAGGGAAACGTACACGTAGCGACAGCGAAGGCGATGTACTTGAATTAACTTTGGGGTGTATTTCTAGCACTCTAGGTTTAGCTCCGGAACACTCACGGTATGTTATATGCTGGCGAAGACCCCGCAATTCTCCGCGAGTCTTCTTTCTCGCTCACTCGGAGCGCAGCGCGAATGACGATGAAGCGCGCGTTCTCTTATCACCTTCCCTTTTAATTAACGCATCCGATTTGATATCCGATAAGTATCCGCGATAACAAGAATGAGAGATGCGCGTGAATTCAAACCCGACCGACGTGGTATCTGCGCGATCGCAAATTCGCGATTGGATTTTCGAGAGTCCGCGGGCGATAACCGAGGCGCGATAAGAGAGGAGGCGCGCGAAAGGGGAGCGAGCGGCGGCTCCGCTTTGCGCGATATCGGAATCACCTGTTTCCGAACGTTGGCCCTTATCGATCGTAAATACAGGTGTGTTCTTGGGTGACCAAGTTGCAATAGAAGAGGCGGAATAGAAGAGACACGCGTGAAAAAAATAAAGTCAGAAGGAAAGAGAAAGAGAGAGAGAGAGAGAAAGAGAGATATGAGGACATGCGGCGTGTGTGTGATACGTGAACAAGTCGTGTCCTCGGGTGAGCATTCAGGTTTCGGTCGTTTGGGTGGCTGCCTGCCTGCCCGTGTTACCCGATGCCCCCTTCACCTTCACTGCACATATAAGGGCTTGCGAGCAGTCCCCACGCGCACGCACCAGCGCAAAAAATGCATACGCATACGATAACGGGGGTGCGTGCCTGAGGGCTATCCTTATGGGGCTTGGGGAGGCCATACAATACTTTAGTAACCCCGTAATACCTCCCCTGTTCAACGTAGCCGGTGCAGATAGTGGCTCCGGGAGAGTGTAAAGTCGCGCCTCTCCCTCTCACCTCCGCCGAGGTGAGTGTACATCAAGGGGGGAGTAAAGGGTTGGTTTAGCGGGAGGGACTGCATCAACAAAAGGGATACGACCAATATCTCACGTTTGTGTGCCAATTTATATCAAGCGCCGTCAATACCGGGTTAGGAGAAAAGGATGGCTTCTCTCTCCTCCCCGTGACGAGGGGAATTCGGTTACGATACGCTCCCGTGTCGCGCGCACGGAAATGTCCCGCTTTCGAGATCTGACTCGATGAATAAACGCGAGAGATAATATTTTTATTTTTCAACTATTTCCAGAGTTTTTCTCTTTTCGGTCGCAACGCGATGGCTCGCGTTGTGTCCTCGTTGCGTCACTCGATAGCGAGACGTGACGAGACCATCGAAAGATCTTTTCCTCGTGCGGTGCACGCGTTTATCTTTTTGATAAATTTTTTTTCTCCAACCAGGTAGTCGCAACGTTGCCAATATAATAACTGACGAAGTCGCTCTGTCAAACGTGGCGCGAGCATGTTTCGCCAGCCACATCAGGATTTATTATCGCGTAAAGGATTTCGGACGGAGGGTGGGCGTCCAATGAATAAATCACGATCGCGGTAAATAACGACGCTACCGGTAATTACCGGTAATTTCGCGGCGCACGATGGAGGGGTGTAGAAACGCGGCACCTCTCGCGAAGGGCCGCAAAAGGGGCAGGTTGGGAAACGAGCGGCGCCGCACGGTTAAACCTTCCCGCAAGGTGTATCGCTGGTGGGCACAATTAAAACAAGCAGTCAGAGAGCGCGCGGCTTTCGTGCCGATTCGGAATTCTGTTTAATCCCAGCCCGAGCGCGCAAATGGGGTGCATAAATCGCGCGGATGCCGAATATTCGGGCGCGCCGGCTTTCGCACCGAGGAGCCGCGTTGCACGGTGCAGTCGGGCCGTGCACAACGCACGCACGCACGCACGCACGACTCACGCACGCACGCACGCACGCACGCACGCACGCAACACGTATACACCGGCCCTCCTATTTATACCGCGAAATTCCCGGAAGGAGAAGGCAGATAGCATCGAACCACCGACACGTACGAAAGGAGGACCTACCCATAATTTTCCCCCGATTCGTAGACCGTTGTCGGCCACCACCGGCTGCACGCACATCCGCATTCAATCAAGCCGCGCGAAATTCGTTCTCTGCTTTGCTTTCTTTATCTTTCTTCCTCTCCCCGTTTGTCGCGTCACCTTGTCAGCGGAGGCCCCCCTTCTATTTCCTCGTCTTCGTTTCTTCCTCCGGGAGAGAGTCGGTCGACTATTCTCTTTCCTATCTTTTTTCTTTTGTCGTCCGAGCGGGAATGCACGCAGCACCGCTTCGGCTTTTCATTTTTCTCGCGCTTCGTCTCGTCGAGAAATTTTGTTTGGAGATGACGCGAGATATAAACGTGGTGTAACAATACAAAATTTGTAAATGTTACACATCATGGAAAAAAATATGTCCAGGTTTTTAATGTAAACTCGAAATTCAATCCTCATCCTCATTTGTTCGTTAGATGTTTGTAAAAAGTGAGGCGAGAATTATTCTCTGATGTGGAAGAAAAAAAAAACAAAAAAAAAAATTATAATTTTCAAGCTGTTACAAATTGACTAACAATTCCGCGCGGCGCGTCGGTTTTCTTCAGAGCGTTTTTATCTTCTGGCAAAGCAAATTAGCCCTTCAAGGCGACGCGAATTCGGTAATCGGCCGCGGGAATTCTGGGAAGATAATAATATTTGCCCCGATGGCAAATCAACCGTCCAGACGGCGGCCAGACAAGACAATGATAGATCAATCTTGCAAGTCTCGCACGCTCGGATGCGTGTCACGTCAGTCCGTTTCACCCGCTTCGCGACCTCACGATCGCGTTTTGCCAATGTCGGTCTGACTGACTTAGAAAAAAGTCATCCAATGACCAATGGCGATGTATTACAACCAACGGCCGTGACCGATTAAAATACACACAACCGCTTTCGAACGGTGTGTCTTCTTTCCGTCAAAATCGGTCGAGAGGTCTATGGTTGTGAACATCGGAAGTTTAGCGCGTGGATGATGATGATGATAATGATGATACACAACAGTCTCTTTTCGGTCTCTTTTCGTTTTACGGTAGATTTCCTAGGCGTTCAAGACGCCATCTTGTCATGATAAAAGACGCCGATGAGAAACAAAAAAAAGTATTTCTTTCAACATGCGAATAAAATATTTTTCTCCTAAATAAATAATATGTGTACTAATTAGTGTAACAAAAATGATTTCATAACTGTTTTTTTCAAAAATGTTTTTAATTAATGTAATTGTAAAAAGAATTTATATTTTACTGTATTTTATATTTTATTGCATATCTATAAATAAGTAAATATATTTACATACATATATACTTACTGTGAGTTATCAATTCATTTCCAACACTTCTAGCTAGAATATTTGTCAAGAGGGGGCAGTAGCAAACAGCACATCCTATCATATCCTCAAGAGTTTTGTGTTTTTCTAAAATTTTTTATATTCAATATTAAAGTAACATAAATAAAAATAAGAGAAAAAAAATATATTAAATTGTTCAGAAACCTCGTAGCGTTTTCCAATAGACATCATCGTGACAACATGTTCAAGATATCACGTAAATAAAAACATTGAACAGTATATTAGCATTTACGGAAGCTAAATTGTATGATTCGGTAGGATAAGTCTTTAAATTTCACTAAAAAAACGCTACGTACTTTTTGAATAACCTAATAATAACATAAAAGTGTTTAATGATTATTCGACAATCAAGAAGTTAATCAGATTTGAAATATCAAAGAGAATCGAGGAACGAATGAGAAATCGATTATCGGCTAATCGAAAGATATCGAATCACTACTTTGTTATTTATTTTTTGTATTTGAATGGCTGGTTTGCAATTTTGAATATAGCAAGGATGCTGATTTGAATATAGCGAGTATTAAATGTTAATTGTTATGTTAATTTTTATTTCAATTCTCCTGACAATTTTTAATTCTCCCAACAATGCTTAAAAACAATTATTAATATAAATATTTTACTCGGTATTTCAACATTTAAGATCCTGAGACAATAGAGAAAATATTAGAAATAGGAATTAAAAACAGAAGTTAAATGTAATGCACAATGCGAAAAAATAAAATATAACATATAAATATATATAAATATAGGCTGTATATCATGCATACCATGACATACTTCTTGTATTTATATGTTATATTTTATTTTTTGTCATTGTATAGTACAGTTAACTTTTATTTCTAAACTTCTCTTATTCCTAATATTTTCCCTATTGTGCTCAGGTCCTAACTCGCGTGCAATATTTCTCGAAATTTGACGAATATCGATAAATAATAAAACTCGAACTATCGAACGCCATATTCGATATATCGACCTTGGGACCAAATACTGACTGGTTGCTACTGCATATCGAGACGGAAATATATCGCTCGGCTGTGTTCTAAAATTTACCGCTACCAAAACTTCTATAGTTCACGTTCAGTATATTATACGTTTTCACTATATTGATAACAAATTTTTGAACACAGCCCTTGTTTCCTCATGGCCCTGTTCGCTTATTACTGGCAATATTGAAAAATCTATAGTATACGTGACATGAATCTATAGATTTTCAGTACTGCTAGTAAAAAACGAACGCAGTCCATGTTTGTGTCTGGTTTTGCGCGTCCATGACCCAAACCTTAGCAGAGAGAAAAAGAATCACAAAAGAAACATGCACAAATGTTGGTGACAGATGAGACAGCACATATACGATACACACGCGTGCTGTACGAGATGCAAATGACTTGAAAACCAAATACATCGACTATCACGTAAGTAGGCAATTGTAGCATTAAATTTGTGTCGTATCTTATTTATTCTGTTCCGTTTCGCGATTGAATCTGTCGTTGCAAAAAGGACATGACTCGCCATAGTTTTGCAAAATTAAATCAACATCGCCACGTGGTTTTACTTAGGGGAACGAGAATAACGATCGTGTAAAGATAATCTTTCCTTCCCGTTCTTTCTTTTTATTTCACTTTGACAAGCAGCTGTTTGATGCGTACGGAAGCTGGAAAAAATTCTCACCGAGAGCGTCCCATTTACGCGCTGTCTATACTTTTAATTCCAACACAAATCGATAACACACACACACACGTAAATATTTTAAATGCAAATAAACACTGTATTATTTAATTTTTATATTAATTTCAGAAGAGAGTAAATTTTCAAAACTTTTTTTTTGAAACATTCACTTCGACATTATGTGGGACGAAGGCCTGAATACTTTTATTTTGCCTACAATATCTACCATGATCGTCTTGGTGCTTACAATAAACTGCATTCGGAGTTTTCTGGGCAAACCACATATTCAACTCAGGGATGTTACAAAAAAGCACAATTGGAAGCTGATTACAGGAACAACTAAGGTATACTATTTCAAGAAATTTCTAGCACCTCAGTTTCCCGAAAGTAAGATATTTTCTTGTGTCTCTGCCAAACGTCGATTTTGCATAAATATTACATCGTGTGCATGTGTAATTTTTTTCTGTTACGCGTCAAAAACAATATTGACTCTCCGCATCTTGTTCTTCGTCTTTTTTCGTATTAGATCACAGCACTCGCGACATATGTGATTTAATCAGGAGACAGTTGGGTATTAATTGGTTAATTTGATTTTACATGTACAGGCATATTATTGTAGTATCTGTGAGGCTCTACTATTGAATCTCGACGGCCTTCTTTGCGACTCCTGTGGCGTGTGCGCGGATCGGAATTGCATAAAGCTCGCGGACAAGCGGCTGAAATGTAAGGCCGTAGTTATGAATAGCGATCAGCCAATGAAACACCATTGGATCAAAGGTGTGTGTGTTCGCCAACCTATCGAATGCGGAAATGTGATCAATTATCTCTTTACGATATTTTTCCTCCCGTCTCTTTTTCCCCTTAAACGTTTACCTTTTTGTCTCGAAAGGTAATTTACCACTTGTTGCTACGTGTTACATCTGTGAGGAAGAGTGCGACATAGATCCCGGCCTGATAGACTGGTGGTGTTGTTGGTGTCAGAGATGTGTTCACGATGCATGCAAATCCTCTCTCTCTGAAGTAATGATTGTCATGACGCTTCTTCATTCAGTCAGCAGATTGTTTTTTTGAAAGAGCTCACGTCTCTTCTCTTTCAGATCTGCGATTTTGGAAAGTTCAAACTGATGATTATTCCGCCGGGAAGCTTGGAAGTGATTAATCGACGCACCACAATGAGACGCTGGCTGCATCTTCGTTCGGTGATAGCACCGAAGTGGCCCAACTGGAATCCGATCATCGTTGTAGGTGAGCAGAAATAAAAATTTAGCAAAATTACGGGGAGAAAACAAAGTTAGATCGATGTGCAACTTCTTCTTCTTCTTCTTTCAGGAAACAGGAAATCTGGTAACAACGACGGCGGTCAGATTTTATCTCTGTTCAGAAGATTGTTGAATCCCGCACAGGTGGTAGATCTGGCGGAACGCGATCCGGTCGCTGCACTCGAGTGGTGTCGTCTGTTGGGAAAGACGCCGTCTACTATACTCGTAGCCGGCGGGGATGGGACAATCGCCTGGTTACTCAACACCGTTGACAAGCTCGAATTGGAGGTAAACTGTTTTTCTTTTCGATTCGCACACCAAGCGTTCGCACACGAAAGTATAGATAAAATGTTTTTATACGACACAGCCTGTTCCGTCTGTAGCAATAATTCCTTTGGGGACAGGCAACGATTTGTCCAGAGTGTTAGGATGGGGAAAGGCGCACGACTCGGATTTGGATCCTCTGGAAGTCTTGAACAAAATACAAACAGCGAAGAAAGTGATGCTCGACAGGTACGTAACGACATGGGTGACGCAAATGTATCTATTATTTTATAGTTCGAGTGGATCTACATACAAAGCAAAATTCACAGGTGGTCAGTGATGATAAAACCGTACGGCGGCCTGGGATTCAGAGGCGCGAATCGATCATTGTTCATGTACAATTACATAAGCGTGGGCGTGGACGCGCAAGTAACTCTGAATTTTCATCGTACAAGAGAGAGTCGATTTTATTTGTTCAGTCATAGGATATTTAACAAGGTACGTTTTTTCTCGTTCTAATCTAGCCGCTTGTCGTGTTTATCTTGAAAATTTCTTACACGAACGCGTGTCCCGCAGTTGTTGTACTTAGGTTTCGGCACGCAACAAGTTGTCGAGAGGGAGTGCAAGGATCTTGACAAAAGTTTGGAGGTCTATTTGGACGACAAGAAAGTGGAGTTACCTTCTATTGAAAGCGTGGTGATACTTAACATTCCGTCTTGGGCTGCCGGCGTAGATCTGTGGTCAATGGGAGCGGAAGGTTCTGTGTAATTAAAAAAAACTATATGCAAATAGATATGTTCTTTTGGCTGATTGTTTATATTGTTAACAGACGACGAAGATTTCGAGGTACAAAGTATTAACGATGGGAAGTTAGAAGTGGTGGCCCTTTACTCGTCATTCCACATGGCTCAGCTGCAAGTGGGTCTCTCGAAACCGCATCGGATAGGTCAAGCTAAAACTGTAAAGGTAAAGTTTCAACAAACAAAAAAAAAACGATTATCTATAATAGTGTATATAAAAATATTGTTCAATATATTTATTATTTAACACAAGTAAGAATTTAAAAATTATTATTAATAACATAAAATTATTACTTAATATTTAAATTATTATTTATCATACTTTTTACTTAGATAAAATTACTGCGGTCGTGCGCCATGCAAGTAGATGGCGAGCCGTGGCATCAACATCCCTGCGAATTCATTATAACTTATCGCAATCAAGCGTGTATGTTAATGAGCAACGATTTTTAAATACGCGTACATATACATCGCGCGCTCTTATTACTTATGTGGTGTGGAATCGTGTACACGCGCATTTGCACAAATGCATTTATTTATTATACGCTACCTGGCGGAAATTCTCCCAAACATTACACAGAAATGAAAATAATCTAGTCATTGTTGTTACAAAAGAATATATATATATATGTCTTTTATGATATTCTGTAGCCAATTTTCATAAGTCTGTGCTTTATTGATATGCGTTATTTATAATAAAAATATATATGTACATAAATAAAAGAACAAATAAAACTCAAATTCTCTTGAAGATGTGTTGTTGTCAATCAAAGATAACATAATTGCCGTAATATTTTACAAAATATATTATTTAATGTACATGTTATATTTTTAAAAACTTTCACATCAATCTACCGTTTTGGAGAAGAAATTCTCTTTTTCTACCATTCTATATAAAAAAATCTATTTAAACCGCGAAGAAAAGCGATTTTGACAGTTCGTCGTATACGTGGAAAAAATTAAAAACGTGACTACAATAAAGTCACGCGACTTTAGTCACGTGTTGGTTTTCTACTTCTCTCTCTCACTATTTTCCGAGTTTGATTTTCATGCATATCTGACATCTCTCATAAGTGTATTGTATGGTTTGTAAGACGTATATACTAGCTGTCATCGCGGGTCGGCTGTCGTAACAGGTTGTGTTCATTAACACATGTTAAAATAAAAATAATAATATTGTACGCGTAGCGCGCGCTTGTGTTGTGCTAGTTTCATTAAAAAAAGATTCGATTTACTGAAGTTTAAAAGTGACAGTCGCACAAACGTCACAAACATGGAAAATTTCGATAGCGTAAAACAGATAAAATTAATCAAGTTATGACGGAAGATCAAGTGCATTTTTTAATCATTTTGACTACTATTTGGGTTTTGCACGAGATGACTGTATTGATGAAAGACGGTGATTAAATTTTAGCTCAAGAAATGGAAAGAAATAAAATTAAGATAAACAGATTTTTATTAAATAAACGTAAAAACTTTGAGAAAAAGACGGAGAGAAAACAATTCAAAAAAGTAAAATGTGACTTTCCTGGTGTAAGTACATCTATACGTATATTTTCACAAGTAGCGTGTTTAAAAGTAAAATAATTTATTAAAACACAGTTATTATACAAATACGTGTGTAAAAATGATATACAGAAATTTACGACTAACTACTGTTAATTCTGCGTAAACGTAACACTCTCTTTTTTTGAGATGTCAGAAGGATTCTTTCTTGAAACAGAATCCGAACTGATCACATTTGTATCGAAGAATTTTGGCGAGTTGCGGCGGCCCGCAATAGAAAACGGTAATCTTTCCTTTCTTCTTGTCCTGAAGCTGCTTGAACACTTTATCCCAATTAGGGCGACCGGCGTTCGTTCTGGTTTTCAAGCCTGTGATGAGATCCCGCTTTTCCTATAACCAACAAAATGGAAATCAGACAATAATGAGAATCGACGAAAACCAAAGTTATTTTACCAACCTTCTCGTGCAGAAGATCAAGCGCCAGTTGCAAGCCGACCGCTTTCATGTCGTTCTTTTGCAACGCGCTCGTTATGTACATGTGCATCTCGAGAAACCGTTCCATCGTGACGCCCAATTCGGCCTGTTCCATTTCAAGTTGCGACAGCAGATTCACAAACCATTCGAACGAACGTTGATCCCGATTGATCCAAAAGAAGTCCACCTGTAAACAGTTTCGCGATACATTGACGCAAAAATAGATTTTATCCCACGATAAAAAAAAAAAGATACAATCGGAAATGGACGTTTGTAGGACGCACAAATGTGTATTTACTTTGCGCAAATTCATTACGGTCGGAGGAATCTCGCTGGCCCAAGAGAACGAGCACTTCGGACAGGTGTGTCTGGCTTTCCAGTATCGATGCATAATCGACTGGAGTATCGAGGCGAAAGGTGTGACGCCGATTCCCGTGGCGATTAAAACAGCGTGTTGCGCGCGAAAGATGTGACTTGACGGCGCTCCGTAAGGACCGTCCAGGAAAATCTACAAAATTAGGCAATTGCTTAAGATCGTTGAGAAGAGAGAAAGAGAGAGAAAGAGAAAAAACTCTGAAAAACTCTCGGAAAAAATAACCTCCAACGGTTTGCCCACGGGATAATTTATAGGGGGACGAGGAGAGTCCAAGGACTTCAAATCTATGCTCTCGGTCTCGCCGAACTCCTTCTCCAATCTTCCCTCTTCCGCTGCGATCTGCATGCCGATCGGCGTGGTCGGCGTCGTCGCCTCGTCTCCCCTCGCGTTTGACGCTGCGCAACGATTTTAAAACTACTTATCACAAATTAAAAAATTGCAGTTTTATAAAATTTTGTGTGGACATTTTTTTTTTATTGTCTTTCGATCCACGTGATTTATTTTTACCAGCGTTCGGCGACGCGACGATTTCGTAATCGCATGTTTCCAGACTGGGCGTTTTGAAGGCGATGATGGTCGGTTTCGTTCGCATGTAACGGAAACTCTGGGCCAGCGACTTGTTCTGCGGACTCAAGTAAGCCAACCCCAGCGACTTCAATCGCGCTCGTCTCATCTGACACTCGTCGAAACTCCGCTCCGATTCCGATCTCATGTAGTCGCGAAGTCTGCGTTCCCGCAAAAAAAAAAAAAAAGAAAAATTTAACCTTCCCAACCTGATCTCGCAACTATCGAGCAGCTAAATAGACTTGTGTGTGATTGTTTCTTACTAAAGTTTTAATTTAAAGAAAAGCTAGAAATCAAGAAATATTGATAGTAAAAACAAGTAAAATGATTCGAACGGCGCTTGGGAAGGTCAAAACAATATCACGAGAACAAATCGCGCAAACCAGCAATAAATTTCTTATGTAAATTCTCCACTCACGCCCTGAGACGTTCCTTCTTCTTGGTTTTTGTCTGCATGTCGGGCATCGAGTGCGACTTTTCGAGCGGCATTTTGCTGCCGAGGAGCAACTGGTTCAGTCTCCTGTCTCGTTTCGCCGTCACGTCCGTCCATCCTTTATTCATTTCCGACATACCTGTCGGTCAAATTCACACACAATTCAGAAACACGAACACAAAATCGTGTTTCAAAACACGTTGATATTTTTTCAAAAAGAAAAAAAAATCTTACTTTCCGGAGTTTTCAAGAATACAGATTGATTGGTAACGGGCGTGTGCGCGGGAGACATCGTCTTCGACAGATCGGACGTGAACGCGGGATTGTCAAGACCGCTGTGTGTCACGGATCCCGGCGAGGCTTTCTGCGTCACGATAACGGGCGGTGTTTTTCTACCCAGAATTCTGTAATCACATCGAAACACGTTCCGAACGTCACAAAATCACTTCGCTGTGCGTTTCAAATCTTTACACAACCGGACTTACGATTTCCTTTGCTGAACGGTAACGCAGTTCTCGATCGGTAGAATGTCGCCACGGTGAAGTTTGATCTGTTCCTTCTCGAAGTACGAATACAAACTGTTGGTCCACTCGCCAACTGCTCGGATGTGCAACCACATGTAATCTGCGAAACGAAAAATATATTCGTGATTAAAAAAAACTACAATGACGTGATCGAAAACGTAAAAATGATGAGAGAGATCTCAGCTCACCCTCTTGTTCCGGAGCGCTGCTGACGGTAAAAGGATGCCACTCGTACCGCGCGATCACCGGGATGTTGACGAACACGTAATCCCCCGGATGGAAGTGAAAATGGGGCGGTCTCTTGATGACCAGATGCGTGACCTTCGACGGTAACAGAAGACCGGAACTTATGTACGTCTTTCCACGCTGAGAGCGTAGCCACATCAATCGACGAATCTTTTCTACCAGATATATGATCCCGGGTCCGACGAACCATTTCCAGAAGTTCGGGCCGTGAAAGATCGCCAGAATCCAGAACGGTATGTAAAGCAGATGAGACCAGTAAAATATCTGAAAATAGAAAAATTTTTTTTTAACGCAACTTGCAAAGATCGTAAATGTGAGAAACTGTGCAATTTTCCAAACAGAAAGTAATAGTGCACCGTAAATACCTCGAAGCAACCCCCACGCCGTACAAACGGCATTGAACAAACAGTCATAATGACGAGTATAACGAGCAGTATCACTCCCGTTGGATACGCAGTACCTGCCACCAATCCAAAATATCCAGGTCGAGCGGTCAACAACCATTCGGACATGGTGTAATTCCCGCTGTTCATTCTTTCGTCCTTTATTATTACCGTACCTATAAAAATTGCGCAACTAGAATATAATATAAATTTAAGATCAGGAATTAAATTAAATTTTTAAGAAAATGTTAAATTTTAAAAATAGTAATAAAATTATTTTACGTAAAGAATATCGTGAATTTTTAAACAAGCAAATACCGCAATAAACGAGATGCATCAGGGTGTGTATGAGGCTGAAAACCCCGATTAACACACCAGCCATTTTATGAAGGTAAATATGATGATCTAAGGGCAGGACCGAGTTGAAACCGTGGGTTCGTAAAAACGTGATGCACTGGCGCAGCATCAAAACCAAAATGAACGTGCAGTCGAAGTTCAAACATTGGCCTGAGAAATAAATAATTTTTACAACATTGATCGAGCAAAGAGAGAGAGAGAGAGTGAATGTTTTTGTTTTTTAATATTTTAATTTTCTTCTCCTACCGCATGCACGAGCGATCATCACGTAGCCGCTATAGTGTCGATATTCGTAGAGACGAGATATGAAGAGAGCGACGTTGATTAAAATGAAGATCGAAATGAAGGTGATGTAAACGTAATTGTTCTTCATGTACGGCTTCGTTAGTTGATACGGACGAAGGGACGTGAGCGCTGCCAGTGTAGAGGCCTGCTTTGGTTTCGGTTGCGGCGGTACCAGCCATCGATCTATGCTGCGATGATTACGATTTTATTTTTTCTAGTTTTCTACGCGCGGCATATCCGACTGTAATTATGTATTTTTATTAAAATTTATCACGTTGTTCTATTTGTCCACACCTGATCGAGAGATTTTCCAACAGACCCTCGTGTTTCTCCAACTGCCTTTTCAAGGCCTCGAAGGTGATCGCTCCTCTATTGCCCTGATCGGCATCCTCGAAGAGCGCGATCGTCAGGTCCTCAATCTGCTCGTCGCTGAACTTCATCCCATTTTCTTCCATGCAAGCTCTCATCACGTGTTCCAACTCGCGAAGTTGTATCAGTCCGTCACCTTTTTGTCGTTTCGAAACAGAAGCAGAATTACTGAAGATGTGTGTTCAAAACCAACTATTGCCAAAATCTGCAAAACAGTTTGTTTTTTAAATACCGTCGATGTCATAAACTTTGAAGAGGAATCTAATCTTATCGTCCGACGATTTCCCGGCAAATTCGTTCATGGCGTCGAGAAATTCTTGAAGGGATATCGTGCCGGAATTATCTCTGTCGAATATTTGGAAGACCCTTTCGGTGAAGAACGGCTGAAGGTAGTTTAAAACAAATTAACACACAGAGGCAAAATTTGAAAAAACCAAAATTCAAGTTTCCGCTCTGACAAGCGACAACAAAAAATTCGCTCACGTTCTTCGAGATAACGATCTTCTTGAATTCTTCGCGCCGTATCTCCCTCTCGTTTCCAACGGTCTGTTTGAATATCTTTTCCAGCCACTCGAGATTTTTTTTATCAAAGCCCGCTGGTGGCCTGACGCAAAATTTTATTTGATTATTGAAAAATTAACAAAAGTAAAAAAAAATTTATAGAAAATTCAAAACACACGCGAAAAGTTTTCGCTGGTTTTGCACAGCAAGCACGGTATATTACCTGGTGCTACTCACGCTCGATATGAACTCCATGATCTGGGCGGATGTGATGTATCCCGAATTTTCTTGATCGATCAATCGGAACAACTTGTCGACGATCTGCAACAAAGAGAACGAGATGGAATACCAACACGTGTCGAACTCTCGTCAACGCGACTGAAGTTGGAAACAATTTCCTTCTCGATATTCCGTCTAACAATTAGCATTTATCTACGATTACCTTCTTTTACGTACATTCTCTTTCGCGACGACAATAAATCGTCGTTCGGACGTTCATTTTTGCATTAATTAATTCGTCCAGTTACGCGTCTCGTTTATACTCACTCCTTTGGTGTAGAAAATCTGCTGGAAACTGGAGAAGCTCACTGGATTCTCGCCGCACAGCACGTACGCCACGCTTTCTATCTGATCGATAAAATCCTTTTGCTTCTCGTTTCTGAAAAAAAAAAAAAACAGATGACAGTTTAATTAATTAAATTATTAAAGAGAAGCTCGTCGATATGTAAGTAACGAGAAATTTCTTTTATATTTCTTACATCAACCTTCCCCTCATGAATTCGATCCATTCCTCCTGCTTCAGCAACTCGTCGCGATCTTGATCGAAAAGGATAAACAGTTTTCCAAGGATCACCTGAAAAACAAAAAAAAAAAAAACATCCACGAACGTAAAAGTCGACGCGCGGGTGTGTGCATATGACAAATAAATATCTAGGACACGCGAGGAAGAAAAGAATATTGCGGCTGATAAAACCGATTTGTTAAGATTCTAGCCTCGGGTGTACATAAACGATAAACGTCAATTTTGTTACGATCGATATGACACGCATCGATCACCATTAGTGTAGATCTCGCCATGTGGCGGCGGTCTCTCGCTCTCGATCGTGAGAAGAAACGGGTCAATGTCGTAAGAGCTTCCTCGCGCAGCGCGATCCCAAGAAACACGAACACGTTCTAGCGTGACGCGCGAAAAAGTGTGAGTGTAAAAATTCATTTTTAAACAAATAGAAAGAGAAAATACAAAAAGAATTTTGTTTCGTATTTAATTTGACGAGATGTATAAAACTGCAATTTAAAACACGACGCTGTTAGTGACTAATCCGTGTCTGGCTTCTAAAATAAGCGATGCGACAGAACGTCCGATATCTCCTGGCGATCAATCAAATATTGTTGCGTTTCTCTCGCACATCGCGAAAACAACACAAAGAACGATAATCGTCGCGATCGTAGTGAGTAATTACGTTAGCCGGATGCAACAATCTGAACAAAAAGGAACTGATTGACATTGACTGCTACCAACTGTTAGAAACGCATGTAAAACATTTGAAATTGTCATCCAGGTTTCTACGTAATTAATTAGACGTAACTTTAGAGACGTAATTTGACGTTGCGATGTAAAACCTGTGTTTTATGTTTAGTACGTTTGCAAAGTGCGATTTAAGAAACATGAACGTCACAAAATTGCAAATTTTGCGATCGATAATGACAGACGATATCGCATCGCCGATTGGTGCCGATGGCGGTTAAGGGGTTAATGGATGGTTTTTAGTAAACGAGGTGTCGGTTTCAGCGCTCTACGATTGGTCTCTCCGATCGATCCCGAGAGACGCTCGGGGCATCAAGGCCTCGCGCCAGCGGCGATCGGCCACCTTGATCGAAAACCGAGAAGGGACCCTGGATAGAGAGTCCCCTTCGATCGTATCGTCACCTCGCTCTGCCTCGGGGTCTACTTTTCCTACGCGCATTCTTGCACGTTGTGTCGATCATGATCTCACAAAGGAGACGATTGTCCGATTACAGAAACAAAAAAAAAAAAAGAATGGAAACGACGCGAGATCCGATGTCGAAAATGCTTCAATTCCGATGAAGCGATTGCGAAAGACGCGCTGATTCCATTTCGGAGCGATATAAATTTTATTTTACAAAATCGCTATTAAATTTTACACAAACAATTTGCTACTATAGCAATTGTTTATTTGGCGAATATTAAAAATTTTCCATTTTTATTTAATTTTCTTGTTTCTTTATAAACAATTATGAAAAAATTTATAAATAATAAAATTTAAAACTTTTCAAATTTATTATCATTTTTCGTATATTTTGTTGTTTTTGTAAAGTGATAAATATAGACATGTCGCACTTGCATTGCGCAATGAAAATCGACGGCATATTCTGTCAGAATGTGAAATGATTAACTACAGATGCTTTTTTAATCTCACAGAGCGCCATTGTACGTATGCAAATTTTTTTCTCCGGCTCTTTGCATAACAAGAGAAAAAACATTTAACGACTGGACGTATTCTCTCGAATAAATGTGTTTATATTTTGCAATTAAGCGAAATGTGTATGAATAAAAAAAATACACACGCATATCCTACGACCTATATATTTGCGTTCTATCTGCGTTTTCGACTGAATTTTAGAGTAAAAATCTAAACTAATAAATTCGCAACAGGTTATCTATACCAATCTCGTGTCTAAAAGCACTTTACCGGTATTCTTTCTTTTGACAGGCTGACTGTTAAATAATTCATTTATTAGTTAAAAAAACTCACACCGAGTTCTTGCATTTCAAGGTTTTACTTTCTTTTTGACGTCGTACGAGTGCAATTGAAATCGTAACTTTTCGCGATTTTGATTACCAATTGCGACCGTTTCGATTGACAAGTCGGAACCATTTAAATGCAAATAAATTATCCAAACCGCAAGAGGCAATTCGAAACTCTGTAAACGCTCTCTTAAGAAGAACCGTAATTGCTCAACGAGCCGATATTCCCCTCCGGGTGGTGATGTAATTTTGAGGCTTCGTGCCTAGTGCGTGCCACGCGAGCCGTTTTTTCTTTTTTTCTTCGTGAAAGAAAGCGATACACAAGCCTCATAATTACAATACCTGTAATTCTTCTTCACGGTCGCTTTAAGAAAACACCCGGATTCCCGAAAACTGCGGCGGACAGACTTGTTGTTGACTATCAACATTTTTTTGCTTCTTATGCAAAAAAAAAGCCTCTCTTCTCGAGGGAACAACAGCGAATCGTGTTTTTGTGTCGCGTCTCAGATAAATTTTCCGCAAAAAAGTACTTTACGTTTTGCTCGCTTTAATCCCGACCGCAGGTGGTTTTTCTTCAAAACCGTATCTATATAACCAATTAACCAAGACTTTATTTTTTTTTTTTTTTAATCTGTATATGGTGTTTTTATGAACGCGCGCGCGTCATCAGACGATGTAAGCCGCCTTTGACCGTATTTTCCCTTTTTCTCTTCTTCGTTCGAACCTTAAAGTCTCGCCGACTTAATGATTTTTCTTTTTTTTTTCTTGCATCCGGTAATAATCGCTCTCTTATTATGAGACGCGGCCACTTCGTACTTTTTTTTTACGTGTCGGAAATACGGAACGCGTATACGAAACGTTGCAAAACTCTCTCTCTCGAATGGGCAAAAAAACGCTCGTAAAATTTAATACGCGCCACATAAAATTGAAATTGCCGTTTGTATTCTCGTATTTTACGAATAAAAGCGGTCGTTTTCTGTCTTGTCAGAGGAACCTCCTGACGACTTTATCCGTGGTTACGTCTGTGTTTGTGTGTGTTTTGAAAAAAAAATACATATACATATGTATATGTACATATCAACGTTTTACGCGTGTATTTACATATTTACTCTTTGTGACTTTTAATTCTCACTTTCTCTTATTTACATACGCATTAATTTACACACGCACTTGATTTTGAAAGAATCTTCTAAAGGCGTCCTTGCCGTAACGCCCGGATCCCTCCTCCCGCAATAGCTCTTTGCACTCCTTCAGGATGGCGGTTCTTCTTCTCTCGATTAGACACTCCTCCTCCATGCAGCTGATGTTCTCGTCCATATTGAGACACTTTTGATGATTACGGATTCCGCGAAGAAGAAGAAAAACGAAGAAACAAACTCACAGTCGCTTCGACAAGTCATTTCACGAGATCAACAGAATTATTTCCGACATTTGTCGCGCGTTCTCGTAGTAGTTCCGTTTGTTTATTTTGACGAGAAAATGAACGATCGAAACTTAACACACGCAGATCTCTCTTCGATTTGCAAAAATTGAGTTAAAATTAAAAATGCAAATGAAAAGAAAATATTATTCTACTTTCTTGATTTAACTACAAAGTTTCTCCGCGCTTCTACGATTCACCTTGTATCGATGCGAGATTCGCGGAAACTCAGCTGTATACAATGTAATGAAGTAAATACACGTTTGCCCAGTTACTATATGAGGCGCGTGTCGTGCGCGGCTGCCTTTTCATCAATTTTCCCTGGTCACGGAACAGTGACTCGAGGCGGGTTCTACACGCGCCCAAATAAGACCAGTTTCGAACTTAGAAGATCAGATATCAGAGCGAAACCTGTCATCGTTTCCGCGACGACATTTCGTCCGGCTGAATAATTCGTTGCGTAATTCACAGCCCTCGGTGCTCAGAAACGAAAAAAAAAAAAAAAAAAAAAAACATGCGTAAAACCGCAGGTGAACGTGCGCGAACGAGAAGAAACTCACTTATCGCACATGTATCAAAAGCGAGCGTCAAATTGCCGCGTCAACGTGTCTCGGCGTTACTGAGAGAAGTCCTGAATGAAAATCATCCTCGGGCATCAACGAACCGGCGAATCTCGTCGGTTCAAGCGCGATGTTAGGTGGCGGTAAATACTCGCGTTAAATCGCGACGAACGACACACGGGAAAGAGAAAAGGAGACAGACCGATGGTTTGTGCTATCGATTCAGATCGTGTGGGGATAGAGGAGAGACGAACAACCTTTCACTTTTTGACATGCTCTTGGTTCCTTCTTCTCTTTCCCTCTCTCTATTGCACGCGTGTTCTCTCTCTTTTTTCTTTCTCTGTCTCTCTTCATCTCTCTCTCTCTCTCTCGTTTCTGACGACCGAAATATATGGACCGGATATGTTATCTCTCGTATAAATTTGCGGAGAAACGAGTTTCGTTCCACGAGGGCTCCGGTTTAAATTCCTCTTTTTCCCAAATGTCAAATATGAATTTTCGCAGTTGTCTTGCACCTTAATTGCGACACGAGATTGCAAATTTTTCGCAGACGTTTTATCTTTATCGGATCTCGCATTAATATTCAATGCACGGCTCGGACCTGCGGCCGAACATTCGTTTCAATCCTCAATTGGATAAAAATTAACTTGTTCACAAATTTATGCATATTTAATTTATCCACTTAAATTTATATTACATGTGAAAATGTAATAAATAAAAAAATGTAAATACATTGGATTACCAGTGAAGAATTGAATTACGAAAAAAAAGATTTTGGAATTACTTTTTTTTAAGAGAAAGAATTTTCGTGCGTGTAACATCAAACGCTGTAAGTTTGTCGGAATTATCACGTGTGCTGAATTCGATCCATAAATGCCGTTTGGAGACGCGCCTGCGCTCGGCACCTGCGCTCTGGGGATCCTCGGCGACCTGAGTTCGCACGACGCGTTCGCGTTTGCTTTCCGATCTTGGACAGGACATCAACAACAAGCTATGAAGGTGTCCTGAGAGCCGACGCTCTTCTGAGAGATGAGCTCGTCGCCTTTAAAGCCAATCTGATACACGTCGCTTTCTGAACTCGCGGGGAAACTGCGGGAAATAATCGAAGTTCGATTATTATCAAGGAAAGGACAAGGTCTGATTGTTCTCACAAGCGTGCAGTTGTTGTTCGCGTTTGAATTTTTTTGTTTTTTTAAAACAATCTTCTGTCTTGATGCGCAGATGACGTTCAACGTGATACGATTCACGAATGTGCTGCTCTTCCTTCTGTGGTGGCCCAGCGTGACGAAGTGTCACAACACTCCCTGCAAATTCAATAGCATGTGCATGTGCTGGGTTCAGGACGATGACGACTACACCAAGTGGGACATCAGTTGCGTGGGGGTGCCGTTCGCGCGATTTCCCGGTAATATATCAGAAGAAACGTAGCGAATCGATTTTACACTTGTGATAAACGATCGTGAGGAAATGTTTTGCAAAATATTAATTGTTTAGACGTGGCGGAGAGCTACGTGGCTCAATTGGACATTGCCGGCTCCGGCATGCAAGTGCTGGACAACGACGCGCTCGCGAGTTCCGCGAGCGTCGAGGGTCTGGGACTGATGAGCAATCGGTTGTCCAGCATAGGCGAAAAGTCTCTGTTGTGAGTTGTTTTTCGAAGTTTAATTGTTGAAGAACTTGTTTTGTTTTCTTGTAAGAATTATCTTGCGTCTGGTAATTTTTCTGCGATCGAGAGATTAAATATTCTCAATATTTTTTCTTTTTTTTGTAAGAGGTGTTACGGACAGTCTACGTTCGCTGGACCTAAGCTACAACTCCCTCGAGGACGTGCCTTTCAAAGTTTTTTGCGATCTCAAGAAATTAAATTTTCTCAACATGCACAGGTACACGATAGACAGCAAACAAGTTTGACTTTTGCTACATTTTTTGCACAAATCGAGATTTTAGTAAAATTGGAATAAAATTTTTTAAATAAAAAATTGAAGTAAAAACGATTTTTTAAGAAAATACATAAAATTTTTATCAAATATCAGCAATCATTTGACGTCGTTGGACGGTGACTGGGGCCGCACTAAGGACACCTTGACGGACGCGTTCTTCGGCGACAATTCGATCGCCGAGGTGCCCCAAGTCTTCTCGAGTTTCAGCGCGCTGGTTTGGCTGAACTTGGACAGCAACAACATCGAGGAGCTATCCGAGAATTGCCTGCCGCCGAAAATGCACACCTTGAGTATCAACAGCAATCTTCTGAAGGAGTTCCCACAGTCGCTGGGGAGTCTGAAAGATCTCACTTGGCTCTACATGAGAGGAAACAACCTTAAGCACCTGGAACTGCCCGATTTCCGCAGCTCCAGTTTGGAGCTGATCGACGTAAGCGAGAATTCGATCGAGTGGATAAAAACCCCCATCCTGAACAACCGCACTCTGAGAGTGCGACACTTCAATCTCGACGGGAACAAACTGCTTTCGTTGCCGGCTCTAATGTTCGACCATCTCGAGATCAAGCGAATTCACTTGTCGTCGAACAGTATCAGAAACGTCGACAACGAGGCTTTTCACGGTCTGGAAGGCAGTCTCGAGTACTTGAACATGGAGAACAACAATTTGCCGGCCGTGCCGAACGCTGTCAGTCAGTTGAAAGTGCTGTCGTATCTTTACCTGGCTAATAACGAGATCAGAAACATCTCGGGTGACGCCTTTCAAGAATTCGCGGACCATCTGAAGGCTCTGTCTCTCGCAACCAACAATCTCGACGCAGTGCCCGTGGCTGCTCTGTCCAGGTACTTCTCTCTCTTTAATACCGTTTGAAAAATTAATTTCCGTGAAAAAAAAAAAAAAGTAATTTTAAAACAGTTACATTGAATCCAGAAAATTAAAGTTTTTTCACGTTTATTTGTTACAAACATTTAAGTTCGTATTTCAAGAAGACAAGATCATGCAAATCTCTACTAATGCGCACGTAATTGCATCTCGAACTCGTAGTCGCGGGACGTGTGTTCTTGTGCCACATTCGCGAAGGAGTTCCTCGTAACAAGATGATAGATCGTAAAGGTCAAAATAAATAACACGGTGAGCGCGCGCGCGAGATACGAGTAACACGGGATCCTAATAACGGGAAGTTTGATGCAATGATGATCAATTTTTCGTAACAGATGCCAGAGGCTACTGCATCTGAATCTCGGCTATAATAAGATCTCTCACGTCGAGCCCGGGGATTTCGAGTGGGCGGAGGACCTTGAGATTCTATTGCTCAGGAACAACATCCTGACAAAACTGAAAGCTGAGACCTTCAAGGGAGCCGGTGCGTTGCCCGTAATCCTCTTGCGAAAGTTCTTTTGTTCAAGACACTGTCAATGATTCGAAAATTAAATTCCTTACGCCGCTTACTTTCAATATAGTTATGCGTCTGATTAATTAATTAAGAATGAAATTTATGTGTGCGCAATTTAATTTTATAAACTTTGATTTAATTTTGTTTGTTTTTTTTTTTAGGCAAGTTAGAAGAACTCAGTTTGTCTTTCAATCACCTGACGGAACTCGACGACAACTGCTTCGTGGGGCTTGAGGAGAGCCTGGAGATCCTAGAGTTGAGCTTCGCCTTCGCCACGGACGTTTTTCCACAGCGCGCATTGAGGCCGCTTCTGAACCTCCGCTGGCTGGTTCTGGACAACAACAACTTCCAGACCATTGAGCCAACAGCCTTTTACTCGTTTCAACAGCTGCAGTACATCAACATGGAATCGAACAGGCTGCACTATCTGCCCGAGAGAATATTTCTCTCGAGCGTGCATCCGGAATTGCGAGACGTCAAGCTGGGATACAATTTTCTGGAAGCGATTCCGGAGTCGAGCTTTCACAATTTAACCGAGCTGCTGTCTCTCGATCTGACCGGCAATCGAATAAGAGTCTTGTCGTCCGGCTCCATCGTGGACTGTCCGAAACTGGTAACCATATCGTTGGCCTACAACAGAATACAGAAAATCGAGAAAAACGCTCTATACGGCTTATCCAGTTTGCGCTTTCTTCATCTGGAGTTCAACAAGCTGACCGTGCTCGATCTGGCCGCGATCGCGGAAATCGGCGGTCCCGACTTCGCTCTGAACGTTTCCTACAACGCGATCGCGCTCGTCGATTCCGGATCGTTGATGAACAATCTCACCAGACTGGACATCGGATTCAACAACATCAGTTACTTGCCGGCGAACACGTTTTACGGCACCCCCGACATGAAGAGTCTGAACATGCAAAACAATTATCTAACAACGATCGAACCGGGTGAGAACAAATTTATCAAAATTAAAACAAATTCATTAAAATTTTTTATTATATAATAATATAATATTACGCGCTGTTTCTCAGGAACGTTCGCGCTTCCTCACTTAGAAACTTTGGACCTGAATCACAACAAGATAGACACATTGCGCAAGCAATCTTTCCACGGCCTGGAATCCCTGCAGCGGATGAATCTCGCCGGAAACGAAATCACTCAGCTGTCGACCGAACAGTTCAGAAACCTGAAGAATCTGAGGATTCTGAATCTCTCTCACAACAAGATTCGATCGTTGCCGAAGGACGCTTTCGAGGGCACCAGACTGGAAATCCTCGATCTCAGCCACAATAAGTTCACAGTCGTACCTTCGTCGTCGTTCTTAGAAGTCGGTTACACCCTGCGGGATCTGAACATGGCGGAGAATTTCTTGGATCATCTCGACTCGTCCGCTTTTCCAACTTCTCAATTGGTGTTTCTGAATTTAGCGCAAAATCGACTGACTATTCTTCCCGACAACTCGTTCGTTGCTCTGGGAAAGTTGTTGAGTTTGAACGTGTCTCAGAACATTCTCCAGGCAAACTTCAAAGAGCTGTTTCACTACTTGCCGGATCTCAGACAGCTTCACTTGGCCAGTTGCGGCCTGCGAACTATACCGCTACTGCCATTAACAAACTTGAACGTCTTGGATTTGTCTTTCAACAATGTCGATGAAACCACTGACAAGCAGTTTCAGTATCTGGAGGGTTTGAAGATTCTCTTGTTGGTAAATAACTCGTTAACATCGATGCCCGATGTTAGATTGAGTCTCTTGAGGGAACTCGACGTTTCCGGCAATCCTATTGAGGTGAGTTAACACTGAACTGCTTCTCGGGAAAAAAAAAACAACTAAAAGAGTCGTATTTGACAATTTTGCAGGAATTAATAAAAGAAAATTTTCTCGGCTACCCGAGACTAGAAAAATTAAACTTGAGGAACTTGAATCGGACCAGATTGGTGGATAACGAGTGTCTGCGACCTCTGAAATATTTGAAACATTTGCGAATTCAAACATGGCCGCAGGCAGACGGCTTTCATCTGCGCAATTTGCTGTCCGGCTTGCCGCTACGCACGGTCGAGATCCAAGTGACGGAACACTTGCTGAAGCATCAGATACAAAACGCTTTTACGAAGCAACTGAGAGAACTGACCATCACCGGCAGCGATCTCGAACTGATCTCTTCCGAGGCGTTCTCGACCATTGAGGGCGGCGAACTGATATTGAGAATTAAGGACACGCACGTCCAAAGACTACAGTCGGATATTTTTCTGTCGCTGACAAAGAGACTGTCGCAACTCACTTTGGATTTGAGGGACAATCATATCAACGAGCTCAGCCCGTCGATAATCTACGGAAATCTCTCATGGGAGACCGTAGGGACCAACATGGTGGCCGGTAAGCTTGCGATAAGTCGCAAGAGTTGCTCGATATAACATCGTGTTTTAATAAAAAAATTATATTAAAATATAATAGTTTTATATTTTACGAATTTTTTAATTACCAATTTTCAATTATTAATTGTTTTCGACAATTTTCTCATCAGGTGGACTGCAGGTGTCCGGAAACCCGCTTGAATGCGACTGCGAGATCGCCTGGTTGAGTCTCTGGCTGCGCAGATGGCTCAGAGAATCTCGACAGATTCACACGGCGTCGCAATCCGACGCCAGACAACTGAGGACCATAGCCGGCCGAGCTGTGTGCACGGAAACAACCCCGTCTTACTCCTCCGACAAGGTCCTATTGACTCTGGGAACTCCGCACACCGCCTGTCAAGCTTCCGCCCTGAGTTCGGGAAACTACGAACGACTGGCAACAGCCTGGCTGGCCTTCGTCTTCATCCTCGTTTTCATAGCTACTTAACCGCGAGTTTGTATCATAATCTCCTCGGATCTAGTCTTCAAAATCGCATGTGATTTTTTATGTAAGATGTTACTAGCAAAAGTGATTAAAAAGAATTGTAAAAAAAAGATCGTATCTCGTTGTTTCACTCGCTCGAGGAACGCGAGAAAAAAAGAGGGATGTCTCTCGCGAAACTAACAAGAACGACAAAGGAGAGTGTGGAAGAAAATTATTTTTTTTTGGTTTTATTTACAAACACAATGTGTGTTGTCGTGATTTCGTTTTGTGCTTTTATACAAATGGCGAAGGCAGAGAGAGAGAGAGAGAGAAAGAGAGAGAAAGAGAGAGAGAGAGAAGATATACTCGAGAATGGAAAAAGATTTCTCAAGAAATACAGACACAATGTCAACTTAAGGAATAAAAAAACAAGATAAAAAAAAAAAAAACATTCGAAGAGCAGAGAACTTGTTACAACGCGCGATGATATGAAAATATATGTACGTACTAATTATTATATTGCTTTCTTGCTTGCGAAAATCGATGAATACCTTTAATAATAATAATAATAATATTATTTTTTTTTTCCTAGACACTCTCGTCGCTTTTATATGATACAGTTTTGCGTGCCGCGGAAAATTTGAAAAAAATTTTCTTCGCGCTTTTACACGGGCGGCGCCTGCGTGTGTTGCAAACATCCCTCGACGTTTTCAGGCCAGTCGCAAACGTTCTCGTTGGGATTGAAAACCAGATTTACGGGACAGGGCATGTGGTGCTTGCGCTCGCCTTCGCACATGTAGTACATCGTGCAGTCGTTCTTGTCCGCGTGATAAGATATGTGATTGTCCTCCTCGTCGCACGTCACTTCGTTCGCTGCAAAACATTTGTTTCGATATTGAAACCTTCTGCTAACAAATCTCATCTCAAAATTCTCGGACACTTTGCGATTTTAATTTATTTTTCAATTGCGAGAAAGACAATTGTGATTTTTTTCACTTACGATCCTTGGTCGTATATTTGCCACTTCTCGAGGTGCTCTCATAGGGGCCGTCGTATTCCAGTTTGACTTTGTAGCTTTGCAGTTCCTTCTTCATTGCTTTGATTAACGGATATTTTCCCGACCCGCAGGATCCTCTGAAATCGTCCATGTCGACCGACCAGATCATGACGCCTCCGAAACCTTCTTCCTTAAGCCAGGCCATCTGACAAAAAGATATAAAATATTGTTTTGAATTTTTTTCTTGAATGTATATTTTTTTATACAAAAAACATTTTCTGTCTCCGCGCACCTTGTTGATCAGACTCCTCTCGTCGTCGAATCCGACCCACTGATCGTCTCTGTACGCGAACGGCACTTGCTGCTCGCTATCCCACACCAGAGTCGTGTTGTCTTCGTTCAAGAAGCTGCAGACCTGTATTTTTTAAAATACAAGAGATTTGATAACAAAACAAAATGTAATTAAATATTAACATAAAATAAAATTAATAAGATTAAATTTAAAACAAAATATATAAAAAAATAGAATTTAATTAAATAAATTTAAGTTTAAAATTAAATCAATTTATATTTATAAAAAAATCGGGCACCTCGTAATAGGACAGAAATCCGGCCTCGTTGGTGAAGTTACCCGCGACACCACCGCCGGACGCTGGCGCGCCGATGTCAAATTTATCCTTGTCGACTAACGTGAAGGATCTGCCGTACGTGGGCATTCCGATCATGAGCTTCTCCTTCGGCGCTCCTTGCTTCACCCATTCTCGCGCGCTGTAATCCTGATACGCGCGCGACGCAATGAAATAAAAGTGTGAATTTGAACATTTTTTATGCGATCCCAAATACTTACCACCGTTAATTTTTTCTGATAACTGGTCGCGCTTTCCAACGGGTACAACGGACTGTTGTGGCCGACCTGTGTCAAAAAAAACAGAATTTAATTAATTTAATTAATAATTTAAACATCGAATTTTTTATATTGAGACGAAAAAGAATACCTGTCTTTCCCATTGGCCATGGAAGTCGTACGCCATTACATTGATAAAGTCAAGGTATTTAGAGATTTCAGGAACATCGTATCTACAAAAAAAAAAACATTTGTTTTATTTTTTTGTTCGATTAGTTAGAAATTTCACTGTACAAAGAAGGTTACTGTATCGGTTTTTTATATTTAAAGTCTACTGTTGTGTGATATTTACCCTGCGGCGATAGCTTCGAAACTCGCAGGCACCGCGGCCGACAAAATTAGTTTCGGTTGGCCGGAGCTTTTCGCCTCGCCCTCGAAAGCCAGCCTGAGTTCCTTCAAAAGATTAACGTAGGCCGTTCGATCGTCGGCTCCTCTATTAAAAAAAACTCCATTTCAAAAAGTGTTCCATGTGTATTTTTAATAAAAACAAAAAAAAAAAACAAACCTTGGATACTCCCAATCGACATCCAATCCGTCGAATTTGTATTCTCGCAAGAAGTCGATGGCCTCGTAAACGAATTGATTCATTCGGAACGTGTTGCTGGTAAGTTCCTTGAAAGGTGTCGAGCCGAACGCCCATCCTCCGATTGCGAGTAGAATCTGAGGAAATTTTCGTGAAACACGAAGCAACGTGCCAGAGAGAGAGAGAGAGAGAGAAGATACGCGTGCGTTTCGCGAAGAGAAACTTACCTTAATGTCCGGATTCTTGTCGCGGAGTGCGATCAGTCTGTGATACATTTCCGCGTCCTTGTCGCTTCCTTCGGTGAGCAGGTGATCCTTCAAGGTGGCGAACGCGTATACCACGTGGGTGCAGAGAGTCGGGTCGATGTCTTCCGGACTGAATCGTCCCATTCCCGGTCTTTTGTGCGACCAGTTCGTCAGGTAACAAATAGTTTGCGCCTCTCTCTCTGCGAAAAGAAAAAAAAAACTTTCACTACGACGCGATTAGTCGTCGGACACTTGAAAAATTATCGTAGCTGACATTTCAATGTGATTTTTAGTAGAAATTCAATTTTTTTTTGTCGATTCGTGAAAGTAAATTTAAAAAAAGATCCTTTTGAGAGAAACTTAATTTACCGTTGACCGGAGTGTTGATGACGAGCTGCGTCGACTTTTGAAGTTTCTTCGACTTGCTGAGCACCTCCGAAACGGAAATCTTGTGCGGTTCCGGTTTCTTCACGATCGTCTCGGTGATGGTGGTGGCGACCGCGCTCCAGTCGACGTCCTTCGCGTTGGAGCCCCGCGAAATACCCATGAGTTCCTCCCTCATCGCGCCGATCAGAGGATAACGAACGTTTCCGCCGCAAACGGTGCCGTTGAAGTCGTCCATGTCTATCGTCCACACCATCGCGCCTCCGTAACCCTTGCTCTTCAACCAGTGCATCTTGTTCCTGATGGACTTCTCGTCGTCAAAGCCGACCCACTGATCGTTGTGCACCAGATAAGGCACCTTCATCTCGTCATCCCAAACGTAGGCGGCGCCGTTGTGCAACATTTCGCAAATCTGGAATCGAAGGACAACTTTGTGTACGCGTGTCGTCACACTCCTAGTTGTGACATTGCGCGGATATGTCGCTTGAAAACAAAAAAAAAACCTACGCTGGTGTTTTGACGGGATAAAAAAAAGAGGAGATACCTCGTAATACGCTAGGAAACCGGATTCCTTCGTGTACTCGCCGGCTTTTCCGCCTCCGTTGGACGGCGCGTGCACGCGGAAGTTGGCGGAGTTCGAGAGGGTAAAGGACCGGCCGTACGTGGGCATTCCTATGATGAGTTTTTCCTTCGGTGCGCCCAGCTTGACCCACATGGTGGCCGCGTTGTCGACGCTCAATTGTTTCTGCCATTCCGAGTCCAGCGACGAGGCGTACAGCGGGGCGTTGTGACCGGTTTCGCGCTCCCATTTCCCATGGAAGTCGTAGGCCATGAGATTAATGAAGTCCAGGTAACTGTGTGTGAGAGAACGAAAACAGAAAACACACAAACGCGTTTTGAAGTGTGAGAAAATGCAGATCGCGCGAATTCACAGCGAAGTTAATTTTTATTTGCACGTACCTGGCGACAGCGGGCACGTCGTATCCGCTCTTAACATTGTCAGGTCCGACCGGCACCGCAGCGGTCAGCAGGAGACGCGGTTTCTTCTTCTCCTGCGCCTCCGCCTCGAAGGCCTCCCGGAGCTCTGCGAGAAAGCGATGAAAGATGAGCTCGACGGTGGACGACTCGCGAGTGGAAATGTCAGGTGTTCCACGTATTTCGCGTTTGTTCCATTGGAACAAACAAGAGCTAATAATTAATCCTTATCGAGATGCGGTGCGTCTGACATTTCCAGTCGTTTGCTCTTTTCGCGTGTCTTTACCCTTCAACAGCAGAATGTAGTTCTTCTTGTCGTCCCCACCCTTCGGATATTCCCAGTCGATGTCAAGGCCGTCGAAGTTTCTGTCCCGCAGATACGGTATGGCGCTGTAGATGAAGGTTTGTCGGGCGTATCTCGTCGAGGACACGTCCTTGAACTTTTGCGTGCCGAAGGACCAACCACCTGGTCAGAGATACCGAGGAGATCGTTTTATTCGACGGATTCGCGTGATAATTTTAAACAAAAACTCATTATCGCGCGACGCCAATTGCATATATACGGGGATTGTGTCAATAATTTAACGGGGGACTCGACAACGACGCGCAGAAAAGAAATCGAGCTAAAAGGAAGCTTACCGATCGCAAGCAGAACCTTCAAGGACGGGTTGGCTTTTTTCAGATTTACCACCCTCTCGTACAGGCCGGTCTTGCCGTCCTTCGTTTCGTCGTTCGATTCGAAACTAGTCAGTTTGTTTTTCTTCAGCCAGCCAAAGGCGAAGATAACGTGGGTGCAGAGGTCAGGTTGAATGTCCTCCGGCAAGAACTTGCCGATCTTCGTGCGATACTGAGACCAATTTGTGTAATAGCACACCAGCTGTGAGTAAAGAAAACACGTCGAATTAACGCAGAAACTTTTTAATTAAAGAAAAATAATCTTCTTTGTTTAAAATATTCCGAGATTACGCGCGCAGAGAAATTTACTATCTCTGAACACCGCTGAGATTTGTCGAAACTGGACTCTAAATTTTTTCGGACTGTCCATTTGTCTTGCACAATTGTTAATTAATAATTGTTAATTTGCGAATTAATTAATTCAAACGTCAGACACGGCCGTTTGAAGCAAACCGACGTTTACCTTGTAGTCGTTTGTCTTGCCAGGTTGAAGCTCGTTCTTCGTGCTCTTGTTGTTGACACGATTTCGCGTGACCTTGAACCTGTTGACACTGGCTGAGACTTCCTGATCGTTTGAGATCGACGGCGCGGAAGTCGTCGGCCTGCGGAATCTCTTCCTCGCACCTGATGATGATGATGATGATGCACACACAATCACCGGATAATTACGTAAATTCGTTTCGATTCTCTTTCCGCGCGGCGGAAAATTACATAATCTCGGGCATGCACGAATATATATGTTTCAACGTTGCGTAAGATTTTTCGCGCTTATACACGACACGAAACCTCGAAAGGCAAGTGCCTTTCACCCGTTTGAATCGATTACCCTGGAACCGTTTTGCATGTGTGACGCAATATCAACGAGATCCTTTTGCTGCTTTTTCGGATATAATATTGTTGTTGTATAATACGACGAGCTCTTTTGTGTGCGACACAGGAAACGGAATTTTGTCTCGCGCAGGTGTAGACGCTCTTGGACGGATAAAGAAAAGAAAAGAAAAATTGACGTAATCCAAAGTGGGCGATTTGTTATGTCGCGGGAACTGAAGATCCTGATGTAACAACCGTCGCGATATTACATTGTTGATCAATAGCCGGTAATGAGTCATTACTGGAAAGAGGTTTAATAAGCAAACCCCTCAATTCAAGTGTCCCGAATCGTCACGACGGTGGTGATTAGCTCAAACGCGGGATTAATAAACGGTGGAAATAATTACGGGGTTACCTTCGGCATGTTGGAGAAGGCCTAGAAGCAACACCGCGAAACAGACGAGTAGCAGCCTCCGAGTAGAACTGCTGATCGATACCTGAAAAGAAAGTGAAGGTGGAGATATAAGCGCAACAACTACAGGTAAGGTAACAATGAGAGTTTTTAGTGCGAGACTTTAACGCGCCGCCGTGTATCACTTTCGATGAAATTTCTCCGAACCGGAGCACGTCTGAAGAACAAATAGTCACATTGCATTGTTGACGAATGTAAATTGGCAGAGAATTTCGGCTCTTGGATGTATTGTCAGTAAATGTGTAAAAAAAGTCAGAAGAACTTTTTGAGAAGCTATTTCATTTTTTATATTTTGTTTATGATAGTTTGTTGTTTTGATATTTTGTTTACCTCAGGATATTTTGACATCATTTATTGTAAGTCAATTATTCAATTATTGTATTTTTTACATTTATTAATTATTTTTTTGTTTATTTATTTATTTATTTATTTATTTATTATTTATTATTTTATCATCAACAAATCTTGACAATATTATTAATTGATTTTGATGAAAACCGTTCAAAACGTTTGTTGATTTCGCCAATTTAAAAAGTAAAAATATTTGTCAATGCGCCAATATCTGCGGCTCTGTCTGAAGTTTTTACGCGCTCCTTGTTCGATATACGTGATTGCTGAAAGCGGTGCAGTTCATTAACATAATTCGTATTTTTACGAGACAGAGTTTTTAGTAAAGTCGAATTGTTGGTTTTTACAAGAGAAAAAAGCTCAAGCAACTCTTTTAATTCTATCTTTTCTAGACTTGCGGTTGCGCAAGTTGTGTCAATGCAAAGAAAACGGCAGGCAGTTTGTTTCTTAACTCTGCATATTTCTCCTGTCATGTGCACAACTGTTCATGCGCGATGAGGTCAACGACCCGAGAGATACGGTTCTCCGGTCCGCGGGTATATTATTCATCGGTCTGCATCGGTGTGTGTGCTGCAGGGGAGAGAAATTTACAATATCGTTTATATTCGCGTTCGATTAGCAATCCCGCGACGAAGACAACGGCGAAAGTCTACTAACGGCGGGTTTGTTATTGCGATGCCGACAATCAAATTACCGATCGCAAATTGTTCCACAACAGACGACAACGAGGATTACGAGTGCTCTGTGTTGTGCGAAGGAAAATGAATTGGTAATCGAACGTAGAACGCCGTGGGAGGTTAATTGGTTACAAACCTGCCTCTCTCTCTCTTTCTCGCGCGCTCGCGCGCGCGAATGCTTAGAATAATTCGAGATTACATCAGAACTGAAAGTAAGTATATCACAAGCGATAATAAAATCACCGAGAAAACTGACACGCTTTTCGCACTTTTCTTTTTTTTTTTTTTTTTATCTCTCTTCACTTCTCATCACGGATTTGTCGCGCGCTCTTTTTTTCTGTCACAGATACTAGTCACATTTTAACAAAGTTTTCGCTTTTCAAGTCGCGTATCGAATCGCATAAACTTTTCAGACGAGCGTTTTTATTGTTTCAAGTCGCCGAGTTTGAATGCGACTGTAATTTATTCCATTTTAGCGGATAAGGTGCTTGACCGATCGCGTGATTCACACCGGGCGACCGTTTTCCATCCGTTCTTGAGAAATATCTCGCGGCCCGCACACAACACAATAATGTAATGTAATCGCGATGCGATTTTTCTGAAGTACTTACGGACAAACGCGCGCAAACAATCGTCTGATCGCTACGATAGTTACATGTGGAATCGAGAAAAAAGATTCGAAACGATGTTCGTTGGCATCCGAGAAATGCAGAAGGTAATTGTTAGATCGCGTTCCAGCAATTCATCGTTAAATAAACGCGCATAGTTGCATGTAAATCCGCGGAATTACATCGGAGAGGAAAACAAAAATAGGTGAGCGAGCGTGGCCAGCAGAGTGTAAAAAACATTCCGGAAAATAACTTCACGCTTTAGATATTATGTTCCTTCGGAATTCAGGAAAAGAATTTTAATTTACAAAAGGGAGACCTCGCGAACTCGCACAGATTGTCTGATTTTAATAAGAAAAAACACTCGTAATAAATAAATAAAGTTTTGATCAATTTAAATCAAAGAATGGGACTTTATAGCCGTTTTACAAGTTTTGTTTAACGTGCAAATTAATACACGTGGAAGGTTAAATGGATAATTCATATAAATGCGAAAGTAACATCCTATAAGAATTTTTTTTAGAATTGTTATTCAATTTAAATTATCTGCGTGTTGTATTAATTTACACGTTAAGCGAAAATATAAATTTCGCACGTACGTCCAGCGTACAAGTGGCTACAAAGTCCCACATTTCTCTCTTGATTTGTTATTGAAGTTGTATTATTTATTTATTTGTCACGACATTTTTTTTCAATAACAAAATTAAATAATCTGTGTAGGTTTGCGAGATCGCACAAATTAACATTCCTTTCCTCTTGTTTAGTAAATATTCCATTCTATTTTGAAATTAATATATTCAAGTACTGACGACTCTCTCGCTCGATCTTTCTCAGAGATGAAATATCCGCGAAGTATTTAGCACATTGGAAGTGCAATCTTTCCTCCCTGAATTATCTCCGCCGTACGATCATCAAAGACAAAGCGGGATTGTTCGTACGCTAATCGCACGAAGTTTTCACTCCCGCGATGAAGAGATCGCATTACACGCTCCATCGCGTTTTCTTTTTCTTTTTTTTTTTTTTTTTCTAAACAACGACGATGATCGGCAAGCGGGATGAAACATCGAAAATAGTCGTTGTAATTGATCGTTATCGTTCTCGCTTGTGTTTAATTATTATTCGCAAAGGAGGAAAGCGCTTCGGCGAATCGGTCCGCGAGTTTTTCGAGGCCATGGCCGACGAGCGGATTGTTTTTTTTTCTTTTTTTTTAGTCGTCCGATCTGTATTCCAGCCACGAGAGTCTGGAAAGTTCTTAACCTCGTGAACCTCCTCCTCCTCGCGGAGATTGCTGAATGTCATTACGCGACATGGCTTTAATGATATTCAGCGCGGAGCGCGCGCGCGATTTCCCTCCCCGCTTTTATATCAATACCCCGAGCCGTTCTCTACCGCCGTGTCTTCGTGTGCGACGACGACGGTGAGTTCGATATCTCTCGAAGAAGTGAAACTTCTCTTTCCCGCCGCGTCCTGCAAACTGGCCGTTCCGCACGACGACGTGCCGTTTATCGAAGAGAATGAATTTTATTTAATTTTTTTTTTTTTTTTTTTTTGATCGAAATCGGAGAACTTTAACAACGCTCCGTGTCACTTCTAAAAATGTTTGCGTTTGAATCGAATGTTTTCCTGTTTCTGATTCTCCTCGATTTCAAGGTGGAGCTCGCGACACGAATCAACGAACAATATGTGAAATTTGCGTCCGAACGATGTGAAACACACGTTTCAAAAATCGTTTCCTCAAAGACTGCGCTTGTAATGCAGAAGCTTACATAAATTGACATAAGATGTCAATGACGGAGGAGAAAACGATAATTGCAATTGTAACATTTTCAGTTCCCCGATTTCACTTTGCGCGAAGATGCGTGTGTGCAAAAAGATTGCCTGGACTGACGAAAAAAAAAAAAAAAAAAGAAATAGACATCGAGCCGTTCAAACCCGTCATTAAAATTGCGGTTTCAGAGCAAATCCCGTTTCACAACATCTTACATGCGCCTCTCGCCGCGTTTTCTAAAACGTTATTTATCTTCCATAAACGTCACCGCGTGTAAACGCGAGCGAACAAACGAGAGCGCGCGCGCACGCTCCACATTCGCTCGCTGCATCGTTCACACAATGGTCATATCTCGTCGAAACGAAAAATTACCCGTGCCCGCCCCCTTTCTCATTTTTTCACCTCATTGCTCATTGTCGAGAGCGCGCGCTCTCGCATCCAACGTGAGAGCGAGTCCACGTTACACTTCTTCTTCCTCGGACCTCCGAGGTGACTTCGTTCGTTAGCTCGGGTTATTAATTAAACCGAGATACGCGGGGAGATTAAGTCTCACACGTCTCTAGCCCTCGTCTCTCCTCGGGAAGAGAAGGGGATTTGCATACAAGCGTGCGCGCAAATCCTCCGCATCGTAGTCGCGGAGAGAGCGAGAGATTTTCTATGTAGCCTTCTTTTTTTTTTTTTTTAGAACGCGGGTTCCTATTGCGCGACTCCTTCGTACACACAGCCATTTGAGTATCCGTGACTTGGCAGGATGATAATTTCCAACGTTCCTCTTATATAGCAACGCTGTGCAACGTCCCTCGCTCGCGCGCGCGAGTCTAGCCGATGTGTAAAGGGAATGTGTTTAAATCGCGACGTGTCGGGTTTCGTCGACCTCTCTTCTCACCGTAGGAAGAGGTGCACGACACGTCACGCGAGCGCGCGGCAATCGCGAGATTTTTGCCGGACTTGTCCCGAATACGGTCTTGTATATATGATTTCTTCGCGCGGCAGAACACGATCGGTGTAAATCTTCTTCTCTCGCGAGGGAATTCGAGATTGTACCGGTTTCAATTCCTTCTCGGTGTGTTTCTCTTCTTGCGATTAGCATCTGAAATCGCGTTGTGAAAATCAACGCAAGTCCGCGCGCGTTACCGCGTCGCGTCCTCGTTTTACGTTCGAGATACGACGAGCGAATAGCCGGGAGAGAGAGAGAGAGAGAGAGAGAGAGAGAGAGAGACGCACACACAGGATGCGAATGGGAGATGCGCTCTTGCCGGTCGATTTTTGCGGCGGATTCTAGATCGACAGATCCGCTCATCCGTGAAAATTTCACCAAAGCACCTCAACGACGATGTTCTCCGCGCGCGTACTTCTTTCCACGTACGCGCGCGGAGTTCGGGATTTTCGAAAGTTACCCGCCTGTTGTCGTAAAGGTACGCGCGCCGTCCCAGACTCGACCGTCTAATTGTTGATTCGCCGCCAACGAGAGAAATCGATTCTCAACCGTCGCCTATTAAGGGGGAAAATGCAATTATGCGAACGATTATGCGCGCGCGCGATCGGTATCGGTTGCACGACGTTTTCCCTTTTTCTCGCGAACGTAGACAAAATTCATGTGAATTTTGTCGTCAACAATTTTCTGTTCCAAAAATATTACTTTTGTATATAATCGGTTGAAACAGGCCTCAAATCAAATTCAAAAATCAAAATAAACTTGGATGCGAGTGATCGAAAACCGTTCTTAACATCAACTGAATCTTCTATTGCTCACTACGATCGATTAAATTTACAATCGTCATAATTCGAACTTATCATTATTGATTACGGTCATTTGATCGAGAAACGGCTAATTGCGACTTCGCATATAATTGGTACTTGTCAGAATCACGCAGCATTTATTACACCTTCGATCACCGAACACGGTCTGGTCGGTGCGGTTCGGTGAAAATCATCGCGTTCAAATTGGGTAATTTATACGTGTGAGTCACGACGCGGATCTCTTTTACGCGCAAGTAAAATAGTGGAAGCAAAGCGGCGCGTGAGAGATGCAATGAGGATTTTATTCTCGCCTGTAAGCTTTCTTTTCGTCCGTGCCGCGTTACATTTACCTGGTTTACACTCGAGTGCTCTCATTCCGCAGCCGGCGCGGAACTGAGACGCCCTTAGAGATCTCTTGAATTTTGAACGAGGTTATTTACACTTTGCTTCCTTTTTTGAATTTTTATGTAAAAAGTTCGCAACTGCGAATAAATAAACTCCGGCTCTTCGGCAACCGGCGTCGTCGGCTACGTCATTCCGTTCCGCGCGCGTATATTACACGCGAACGGAACGATTATTACTCTTCTTACGTGTTCTTGCGGTTTCTGTATTTTATATAATGAAATAGCAAATTTCTCCGACAGCTCTGATTTCTGTTATATATAGTTTTTTTTTTTTTGGATTAATATTGCGTTTCGCGCTGTTTTCCGCGCGGCGTCAAGCTTTCTTCTTTCTGCTCGAATTCCGCAACGTTTCCCCAAGCGCATTCCTTATTGAATTACTGTCGTCGACCTCTCCGCGAGCGTAAGAATAGAAACGTTTTCCCGTCATACACACACAGTTGTTATTAATTCCAACTCGACTTCAACGGCGACGGCAAATCTCCAAGCCGTTTGCCTTCGTTAACAACTTCGATGTAACAACTTCTTTTGTATGTTGCAAAATGTGAAAGCGAAGGTAAATCGTGCGATAAAAATAAATCGTGTGTAAAAATAAACTTTTTGTCAAATATGTTGCGTGTACGAAAGACGCGAAAAAAAAAAATCGAAACGATAAATTTTCAGAGAAGAGAAATTAAATGTTGGCGAACTTCGCGCCGTGCAAATTCCTCTTCTGTTCGATCTTCAAGCTCCTTCGTCCTTTGTATAGGAATTGAATTTCTACGTGACGAATTTTTGTGCCGAATTGCTCTCGAAAACGTTGTGTCGCGTCGCGAATTTGCGCGTCCGCGGCTTTCCTCCTCATTTTACGCGCGCGTGCCGTCGCTTATACATTTTTACGCCTCCTTCGCACGGTTCTCGAGAGCCTTGCGCTCCTTTTCTTTCCGCGCTCTCCATTCTTTATTATTTTTTTCTTCTTTTTTTTTTTTTTTTTTCCACCGCGCCCGACACACGTTTTCTCGCGCCGTTACACGACTCGCCGTTATTGTGGTTTTTGCAATCAGCCGGAGATTAAAATCAAAGGTTCGGATTCACACAATGGCGCATCTCTCGGAAAGGTACGACTTATTGTGAATGATCACCGTGTCGTCAATTTCCCGGCTGTGGAAAAGAGACTTTGTCTCACATCTCGCTTGTCTCAGCGTCAAGAGTCGTAACTAATTAATTTCTTCGTTTTTTGGATTTTTTTTCGAAAACCGTTAGTCGTACAAAAAAAAATAACATATGATAAAACGTTCTTCTTTACGTATTCACCAGAGACTTTACTATGAACTAGTTCGAGCGATTGAATTTGTTATTAACGTGTAGAATGCAAATTCGCAAATGTCCTTGCGCGTGTCTAACGTTCGCACAGTTTTGTTCGCACGACGCGATTGAGTCGCGGTTGTGAAAACGCGACGATTGAATAAATTTTGCAATAACTTCATCGAGCGTCCGCTCACGAACGTCGCAAAAGCTCTGGCGACAATTAAATGTAAATCGCAACCTGATTCGTTTTACGACCCCCCCGTCGAGCGATAATTCCCCGACATAAGTCGATTATGAAAACTCGAAAGGCGAGGCGAGCGCGCGCATACGTTACTCGGCGCATTAACGGTAATTTGCGCGCTGACGTAACAATTGCTAGAAGTGCGCGCGGGAAGCTTGCTCCGTAATGACAAGTACGATTCTCATTTTTGTCTCGTCGCGACCTTAAAACTCGCTCTCGTGCCTTCGATCTTGAATTTCTTCTCGACGCGCAATGACGCGCATTCGTTCATGACCGCAAACCGATTATTATCATCCTTTATCCGGCATTAATTTATGCCTCGCGCCTATCTTCTTTGTCTTCTTTCTCTGCGCACGTGCGGATCTTGTCATTTTCTGCGAAGCTCGTTGGAGTTGCGCTCGTTGCATGTCAAATTAGACACGTGCGTTACACTTTCGTTACGACATTGTTGCCGCGTTTTTTCAGAAGAGGAAAAATTTAAATAAAATTTTCCCACGCGTGTCAACGATTTATTCGATTGTTTGCAAACTTCGGAAGCTTTGTTTACTTCGCATTTGGAATTTCCGGAAGTTCGCGCTTTTTTAGTTTCGCGCGGTCAGTTTTTTCATTCAACTTTCACCAGAAATTTGAATTCCCCACGCGCGCGACTCCGTCAACTCGCGAGATTTTGAATCGAAAAACACGATCAGATTATTGTCGGTCGCCAATTAGTCGCTTAACCTGAAATCTCGGGTGAAAGCTCGTGAGAGATAAAAAAAAAAAAAAAAAAAAAAAACGGCCTACTGTTCTTAATCTCATTAATAGTTTCCATTGAAACCTACTTGGCCTTCCATCGTGTAATCGTATTACGTATCGTTTATATTTATGTGTTTCATATATATATATCACTTTACGTCATCTCAACTGTTTCTGCGCTCGTTACATTTTTAATCGAAATTTCTTTTTTCAAAGGCGAGAACAAAAAAGGCGCACGCGCGTATTATTTTTACGTTTTGCCGCACGCAAGTAGAGTTTACATCCTTTGTTGGGTCTGTAAAAACATTATGCGGAGCTGCGAGTTCCGTCCGCATCGATGAGCGCGATCGATCGCGCTCCCGTCGTTTTTCCACACGGTTTCCCCGGGAGTTTTTTTTTTTTTTTTTTTTTTAGCGCTCGGTCTCTGTCGTGTAAGCAATTAGAACGTCGTGCAACACCGACGACGTAATGCAACGTCACGTCTGTCGCGCGGTTGTAACAATATGAATTACGGACACGCGCGGTTTTTTTTTCCTTTTACGACCGACAAAGAAGGGGATACTCGCTCGCGCTCGCGCGCGCGCTCATTAACAGCCAATTAACGTTTAACCCGCGGTGAAAGTGCCGACGCGACGGCGGAAAGAAAAAAGAAACTATCTATTATTCTTTTCTAATCATTTCCGTTAGTTCGCGTACGTTCAGTGCAGTTACGCCGAACTTTCCCGAAGTGCAATCTATATTCCTCACGTTTCTCTCACAGCTTAGCGCAATTTGTTTTTTCTCTCCCGAGACATTGCGACATCCCAAACCACATTGTTTATATAAAAAGACATTAGATTTTATTAGCTCTAATTCTGAACCTCTCAATCTTTTGTTCTTTCGAAACTCTTCAAAAATCGTTAAAAAAATTACGTAAAGATAGTTTTTTTTTTGTTTAAAAATCGAACGTAGAAAAAAGACGCCAGACTTTTTGCAAAATTGTTTAAATATCTTGAAATCACATAAAATGCGTCAGATCACTTTTAAGACCGAGAAAAACGCGATTCGGAATTAGAGTATCAAATATCTTGAATCGTCTCTTCCGTGACGGAAGAGAACGTCGTTACATTGCGTTTTGTTTTTAATCTTATGATGTCGCTTATGCTACAAAATAAATTACTTGTCAATGAATTTGCAATTCCAATCTCATGTTGGTTCTTGATTAGAGCAAAATTGCAACTTTCTTCCGGACGTCATTTCAGCGCAATCATCCGCCGATCAAGGCGCTTCTCTCATTTAGCGCATACATCCTTGAAGACTCCGATAATTGGATTAAGTTATTGCAAACCGATCATCCCGTCTTTCTCATCCAACTATAGTTTGTCGCGTGATTACGTCGCTCTGCTCACATCAATTCGACGACGCTTCGAACGTCGCGCGCAAGTTCTTGCGCCGCGTCTTTTCCATTCCCGATCGCGAAACTTTTCTTTCAATTAGGGTTAGGGGGAGGGGGCGGCTCGCTCGGTTGGCTCTCATTATTATAAATCTTCTCATTAAAAAATATAAAACCGCGTTACCTCACGACGCGTCATTGTGACTCGCTATCAACCGAAGATCGATCTTTCTCATCATCTCGCGACGTTTGCTCACAATGATTGCGCTTTTGTATAAGTCTCTCTTTCGCGACTTGAAACAGTTGTAACAATCTTTTGATTTCTTTTTTCTTCCCATAGATAAAGCGCACGCTTTATTCCGACATGCGTGCGCGCACGTGTAACATTTATATAATGTGTCTCGCTTTCGAGATCTCGCATCTTAAGTCAACACGTCAAATGTGTAGGACGGTAAGTAATGAAGCAGTTTTTAATTTATTTCCTAAGTGTTGTGCAACTTGAATTAGATAATTTGAAATTTTTTCTTCCTCATATCGCACATTTTACACAGAAGAATATTTTATTTATTTTTTTTTTTTCAGTCAAGAAATACGAAGTCAAACGCGCTGTATGTATGTGCAAAATATGTAGTTTTTATAAATATATTTCTTTAATGCGTCAATTTTGATAAAATTAAATTATTAAGCATCCAATGTGAATTTTCGAATTGAGTCCAGTTCGAATTACTAAGTGTATTAATTTAAAAAATATAATATGTAATTAATGTAAAAAATATCATATACACATATTTCCAGCGTTTGGTTCTTGAAATCCTCATTTCTTGATTAGATACTAAAGGATTTCTTCTAAGGACTATTCGTTAATTATTTGTTATTTTGCAGAATGTTTTGACAAGACGGGTCGCTCTCGACGAAGACGGCCGAGACTCTTCACGGCGCACGGTGCATTGAGCAACCGAAAGAGCAACGCGCGCACGAGAGACGAATTTCACTTTCCAAGTTAATTAACCTTGAATGACGCACGAGATGTTATCAATTTATATGTAGTACAATACTTTCGTAAGAAAATTCATCCGACCATTGTGCGAGTTTTTTCGCACGATATTTCTCACCGGCAATTATCTCCGCTTTGTATTCGTCAATTAAAATCAATTCGCGACGTGTCGCGAGACTCGCGCGCGTACGTGCAAATTTTTAATATCTCTCTCTCTCTCTCTGTCTTCGAGATTTTTTCCCGGCGGATTTCTTGTCATGTATATATTTCGCGACTGGAGTTGACTTTCGACGCCGAAAAACAGGATTGACAAACAGCCGTTCGGATATCCTTCGGACGTGACGAACATTTAATTGTTGCAAGAAGTATTTTTTATTCTCCTCTTTTATTGCACCATAATAAAAGTAAAACGTTCGATTGTTCGCGTCAATTATCGCGATTTTTTTTTTGACATTACGCGCGCGTCGTCGCGATTATATCTTCACACATTTTTCGAAATTATTTCATCCACGAGTTGAAACGAATATTAATCGCGTAATCCCGAACTGTTCAAAGTTGCGACACAAGCAGCCGAAAGCCACACGCGAAAAAGCGGCAGCAATAAACATCGAGACGAATCGAGAGAATCGACTCTCTGATTCCTAGCACGCGCGATTTTATTGCAACGACAATAAACGACCGAGACGTGAACAGTTTGTTTTTTTTTTCCTCATTTTTGTGGCATTTTTGTTTCTAAGATTCCGCAGAATCGACCGCGGTAATCCACATGAGTCCGTGTTTGCGACTTACATAAGAACAACCTGTTAAACACGTCGGCAGGGTCCGGACGCGTTTTAACCTGGAAACGACCCGAGCAAAAAAAAATCCGCTCTCGTCCGAGCAAACTGTCGAGCGCAACCGTCGACAATCTGGACGTCGTCGTCGCCGCGTTCAGGTAGCAATGGGATCGATACTTTCGCCGATCTTGCGTATCCGAACCCGACGGGAAAGCGTATCGTAAATATTACACCGCGACTAAATCACATCGAGCGTATCGCATACAGAAATTAATCAATTTTTTTTTTTTGGTCTCCCATTATTCGCAACAAAACCAGTTTCACTCGATTCGAACTTAATTATTGCGAGATGATTAACGCGAATTAATCGTAAATCGAACATATCGATGTGTGAACACGTGTCTAGTGCGTTTTTTTTTTTGCGGCGCTTTTACGCGGTGTCTTTGCGACACTGTGACACACACGCGCGATTATGCAGGTGAATCTTCGATTTTTGTTTCGATATTGAGCGCCGATGTTGTCCCCTCCTCTTCCTCCTCGTCGCACATCGGAATGACGTTCGCGATTCGTTTCCAGGCTACGCACGTTTGCGAACCGTTTTCACCTGACTTCCGCTGGAGGGGCCTTTGGGGACACCGCGCGTCGCGCGCTTACGAAACTCGTTGGTTTCCTGCTGCAGGACACCGCTGCGATGTGTCTATAGACAGACTTGTTCACTTCCTATTTTTGCCTTTTACGGCGTCGATTAAGTCAGTTTTTTTTGACGAGAGACGTCGCAACGAAATGTCACATCCATTGATGTGACGATTTTTTTTATTGCTTGATAATTTTTTTCAGACACATTCGATGTATTTGTTTGTAAAATCGAACTACTTCGTTGACGAGAAAATTAAAAGGATTTTATTTTCAAATCTTTCTGAGCAATAATTCGTTTTGAGTACGTTCAATATATTTATTTGTGTGTAAAATAATAATTACGTACAAAATCATTTATTGTTTGTATTATGTTTTATCTGACGTTTAGCAGCGTCGATAAACAAGTTTTTACATGGAAGAAATGTTTTAATTAATTAATTTCCGAGCTACTTTTTACACGCATACTAAAAAGAAGGTTGAAAAAGTTTGACTTTCTTTAAGGCCCGATAATTTTGCTGAGTGACAATTCTATTTAAGTTAACGTTTGATGTTTTCGTGTAACATCATTATTTTCTATTTTATGTTTTTATTGTTTGACGTTCGACGTCGTTAGACAATTTTGCATGTAAGAAATGTTTTCAAACCGTGTAATTAATTTTCGAGCACTTAATTCGCGTACACGTTAATAAGAAAGGGTTTTTTTTTTTATTCTCTTTAGGCAGATATCGCGTATGTAGGTTACGTTGGAAAGCAGCTGAGGTTGAACGACGTTGCGAGCTGCGCAACTGAGCCGCGCCGTTTCCACGTTGCTTCCACTCTTTTCTTTTTTTCTTTCATTCTAGATATTATTGTTCCACTTGTCATTATCATTCTCGCTATTATATGAATGCTCTCATACCACAGAGAGAAGCCTCTTATTTTCATAATTCCAGAGAACCACGCGACCGCGCTTTAATTATTTGCTTCGCATCGAGTACTCCCACTATGTACTTTAGATTTTTATTTGCGCACATTAGCGTAGAAAAATATAATTTGTTTTGCTATAAATAATATACATTGTTTCTCATTGTCTACAAGAGAGATTTCTCGTAAAAGTAATTAATGTCTCCTCGCGAGACGTAGTTTCACTCCGCGTAGTTTCTGCGATAGAGAGAAAAAAACGCGCGTAGTCTCTCTTCAAATTTATTTCCAATTTACACCGAACGCGCGATGTTTTGTTTTGATTTTTTACAAAACGTTCTCTTCACATTCAAGGACGCTCTTCTCGTCTCTAATCGCAATTCGATTCCGCACATCGTCCTTTCACCTGTCTGCTCACTTCCACCGGATTTGAGATGTTTACGCGTGCGCACTTATGAAATTTCCATCGCTGCAGCAAAAAACGTGATAAGTCGGTGATACGCGCGGTGATGGCCTGGATAAGCTTCCTCTTATCTTTTTTCCTCGCCCGATGCGACTTCATATATTCCAGAGACACACACACACACCCACACACACACACACACGATCTCCGCCGCTCTTTCACCTCACTTCCGGCCGATCTCGCGTTCGCGGCGCTAAACTTTGCTTTGGTATTAAACGAACCTCGCATTCGGTGAAAACGCATCTCTCTCGAGATTTCGTTCCGTTCGCGCGATTTTCTAACAGAATTGCGCGCGACAATGCGCGAGGAGAGACCCCGCCTCGGACATTGACTCGCGCGCTTCCATAGACTCTTCATTACAACGTTGTCACTTTCCTCCGCTTCTGTCGCTTCAGAAACCCGTTCGAATCTTCGCGTGTGCGCGGCGGTCCGGTAATTCGAGATAAACGCGCACAATGCGCGTCGTAACTGAGCGGGAAAAAAAATCGTAGATAGAAAGTCGGTGGAATCCGGTCCGAATTTCTTCTATCGAAGTCCACCCGATTCGGCGGCTATAGTACCTGTACGTACGTACGTTGCGCGCATTCACCGAGCGTGTGTCGCGCCTGTTTTCTTGTCGAGGAAATATTCCGCGCCGATTCCGCTCGGAACGTTGTCTGACGTTTTTATTTCTCGGGCGCGATAATTTTTTGTTGCGAGTTTTCTTCGACTTCCTATCTCTCGAATCTACACAGACGGCGCACGCTCGAAGTGTCCGCATCAGACGCGAGCAAAACATATTGCGAGATGTATTTTATATGATTAATTGAGAGATAAGATTATTTACAAGATTATTTTGCAAGATTGCTCGCCGTTTTTTCTTCCGACGACACGTTCGACGTTCAGCAACTCCACGAAGGTAATTGTAGACAGTATTTCACTATCAGGCGGATTTTTCCAAAGCGAATTATTATTTAAAATAAAATCGTTGGAATAAATAAAATATATTGTAAACAAATGTCAGATGTTACAGCTCAAACGGATATTTATCCGCGAGCGCGTAAAATGAATTATACGCGCACGCGTAAAACGCATCGAGACTTTAAAACAGAGCGGGACGTCGCGTTAAAGAATGAACGAAAGTGTGTTTGTTTCGACGCGCGATATATAAAATATCGCAAACGATCGATTCTCGGAAGTTTCACCTGTGCGTTCCATGTAACTGAAAGAAAACGAGTCTCTCTCTCTTTACCGTTACACCAACTAGTCACGATTAGCGACGCTCATTAATAATTCAGCGCGATCGTGGCTGCATCCTGCGCGCGATTTCGAATGGAAGAGAGAGAGATAGATAGATAGATAGATAGATAGAGAGACACACATCCTTTTCCTCTCTCGGAAGAATCGCAATTCGTTTCTCTCTCGACGAATGTAATTCTCTCCGAGCATCGGTCGAGCTTATAAATTAAATGTTAATACTTTCCTGGAAAACAGACTGAAAGAGAGAAAGGGGGGAGAAGAGAGGGCCACTTGAAAATGCTGCGGCAGTTTGACTTGTCATTAGCATTGTATTGCCATTTGCGCGACGTGTGCGGCAGCTTCGGGGCGTGGCCCCAGGATGAGATAGAAAGTTGTAATGTGCGATATAGATTTTGTAGCGCCGCGTGCGCGCGACATTTTGCAATCGGAAATCGCGCAGATTATTCTGCGCGTCCGAGAGAGAGAGAGAGAGAGAGAGAGAGAGAGAGAGAGAGAAATGCGAGAAGAGAGCTTTGACGGGAAGAAATATTTTTTCCCTCTCGAAAATTGCCGTGTTTCTCGATAATATATACGTGCCGCGCCGCAGTCTCTTGCGCTTTCTCTCTCGGACGAGTCAAGAAGAACGACACCAGTATTTGCGTACAATTTTTCATTACAAAAAAAAAAAGCCCGGAGCGAGCTTCTTCTCGCCCGAAATGAATCTCGCGAAGATGCGAGATTTATCGCTCACGAGATTGGAAGCGAGAAGTGAAAAGCGACGAGAAGTTCGCGGCGCGCGATTCAATTTGCACGGATGACGGTCCTCGGATCGACGATCCGCGCTTTCACAAAGCAAACAGGTGAATTCTCGCGGCGCGCTAAAAACGCACCGGACACTCAACAAAATTGTGACAGAATAACAATATATGCGTTTGCTTTTGTCTTAATTGATTGTCAATTCGTACGCGATTCGGGTGTGGAGAAAAGACTCCTCGCCCACGCGCGTCGAAATCACTCGACAACTTCGATGTCGCCGTTAGGCGGGGATTTATGCCGTTACATTGAAAAACTGCATCGGCGAGGTCGTCGCACGACGAAAGTGAGAGGACTCGCAGGTATAACCCGGAAGGACAGAACGAGTTCTCCACCGAAGGTCCTGGTATCCGCGAGTGCGTGTGCGTGTGCACGCACACGACCTGCCGCAGAATCCGATTTCTGTATCGTATCGCGGTGGGTTTTTCTGTGTATTTTTTTTATTCGACCGCGGACATTTTAATCGCGAGTTTTTCTATCGAGATTGAGCAATGTCGAAAGTATCGACGAACTAGCGACAAACGGCTCTGCTACTTCAACGTCTTTTAAATTCTACATTGATCTTTTTTTTTTTAGACCGGTTTCGGTAGTCTCTCGGTCGCGTGTGATGTAATAACTTCATCGCGAAAATCGGACGCGACTTGGGAACGGGGCCGCGTGAAAAATGAAAAACGCGATCGAACATCGCGTCGCGTTTCTTCGACGATCTCTCGATCTCGCAAAATTGGAGTTCAAATCGCGTTCGGAAGGAAACGATCTCTTCCTTCGACGAGACGATCTTCGACGGATATCATTGCTGGTCTCTTCCCCTCAAAAAAATATTTAGAGAAAACTTACAATTATCGATTGATAATAAAATTGTGTAAAAACTCACTCACCATCATTATTCCAATTATTCAAAACAATAACAACAACAACAACGGCCCGTGACTTTTAAGCACAGCGCGCGAACAAGAGATTCGACGAAAAATCTTTCCTCCTCCCGGTCAGTGTCTTTGTCGATGGGGGGAAAAAAAAACGAACAAGGAAAACTCAACAACAACTCGCGCGACAGAACTGCCGGCAGATCGGCGAAAAAAAAATTGTGGATCTCGTTGCTGATACGGATCAGTGATCGAGGATCCGTCGCCGCATGATCGGGGAACTATCACTGACAACAGTTCGGGAAACACTGACTGCCGTGGCAGACCAACCTACTGTCATTCTCTTTCTCTCTCTCTTCTCTTTTGCTCTCTTTCATTTTCCCTCTCTCTAGCCATGTCGCTCTCTCTCTCTCTCTCTCTCTTTCTTTCTCACACTCTCTTTTTCCTCTTCCTCTTACTTCTTGTGAACGGGGGGTGCACCCGTTCTCTCTCCGGCGAACGTTTTCGCAGCTCGCCTCGAGACGACGATGTCTTCGTCGGCGTCATCAGCGTCGTCGTCGTCGTCGTAGTTATAGCCGCAATTAAAATCGCCTTTCATTTTGCGTATAGTAAGTGACAGCGTGCGCTATAGTCGTCGGTGGACGACACGCGTACGGACATCGAAACTCCGACGGTCTTTTCAGACACTGTCATACTTTTTCAATATTCGACGCGCACGAAAATACGCGCGCGCGTGAAACAAATTGAACCGAAGATAGAATTTTGTTTTTAATCAGCGTAGAAAGAGAACACTTGTTCGACGATTGATTCCGGAGCGCAACATCGACCGAGGGAGAAAGGGGAAAAAAAACGAAGAGACTAAAAGCGTGACACAGAAGATAATGGAAAACCGATAATCGCTTTGCCGTGATTGCTCGAAAGTACTTTAATGTGAAGCATGACCGATTGAGCATAACTGCATTTTATGCACGTAATCGATCGGTTATTTATATGTCGCAACAAGCGATAATAATTGGGGATAATGCCCCAGCTCGCGATAGCGATCGCGAAATTATTATTCCGCACAACATTCGATAAACCGGGGGAGAGGAGGGGCAATATATCCGCTATTGCGACGCTGTTGCGCGCGTAATCGTCTGAAGAAATAATCGTCTTTTGAGTTGGGACCCGCGTGAAGTGATACGCGATTTTTCTCGCATGAGTAAAAGATACAGAAAGTTCATGAAATTCAATAGAGGGCCGCGTATCAGATCGCGCGATTAGCGACGCGAAAATCTCACCGCAGTCGCTGACGAAATTTAATATTTAATCGAAATCTCTTACATATTTGTAGGAGAAAACGTCGGTTGATTTTGTAAAATGTATGCCAGTCTTTTAAAATCTAAACACATTGATTGACTTATGTTAACACGTGACATTCGGCGAAAGAAATATTTTGTGTTTACTATCAATTCAAAATCCGGCGAGTAATTTTTTCTAATTAAGGATTTTGGACAGGCAAGAAATTATGATATATTGGAAAACACATTTGAAAAAAAATGAAGGAGCAACGCTCGATCTCCGAGAGCAGAGAGTCCGCATTTATCGCGGTGAAGAGACGATGAACGTCGACGATATCATTTTTTTAATATTATATTTCATGAAATGTCGATTTTGCATTAAAATAAATTGATTGTTTTCTCAAAACCTACATAAAAACTAAAACTCGCGAGACGACTCCGCAGGTCGTGAGACGCCGCGCAAAAGAAAGCCTCGTTTTTACGAAGCCGCAATTTGCGCACGTGTTTCCTTTTGAATAACAACAAAAAAAAAACGAACAAACGAGCGAGAGATAAAAATCGACACAATCAAATATTATTGTAATCCGAGAGAAAAATTCACGTTTGTAATTAATTTCCGCGCGCGCGCGCGCGCGTGTAACACACTTGATGTTGATTACCGGTTTACGTTTTGATTGATCGCATCGCTGTAATTATCTGTTCCAAAAGGCCGATGTAATTAAGAACTGCTGTTCTTAGACTTTCGCTAGGAAAAAAATTGAAGTCGGCGGCAAATTACTTCCAGAACGCATTTTCTTTCCGAGCGCTTTCTTGCGCGAAGATATTTAGCGCGCGCGCATTCCCAAAGAAATATATCGACTCGTTAAATAAATTTCAGGACGCGCGGTGCGGGCTTTGTTTCTCCCTCCTTTCGATATGTGACCGTTGTGATAATTGACCGAGCGTTTCGAAAGACTGCGACTTGTTCCTCAAAAAAAAAAAAAAAAAAAAATCTGTCATTTGCGCGCGCAGGCGACACTCAACAACGCGCGCACGTAATTATCGCGGCGCGCGTAACGAGCACCTCGCGCGTCTCATTATCTCGTCTCGCGGATTAATCGCACGCGAGATGACTCCGGAAGAGAACGGAAATGTAAAAAAAACACCCTAATTCGTCGCGTTTGTGTCGCTAATTGTCGCGGAGGCGCGCGTTGTAGTGCCTCTCGAAAGAGCGAAAGTAGCGATGCTCTCTCTCGCAATGCTTCGTCGAATCTAATTGTTGGGGAAAGAGGGGAAGATTTTTTTCCGCTTTTCACGCGCCCCTCCCACTTGTAAGGAATTTTAATATCCGTCTTCGAGACTTTGCGGAGAAACACGCTCCTTCGCCGCTCCCTTCTCCGTTAGGCGATTCTAACGATCCGTAAGTTATCCGCGAAATTAACGTTACAAGAGAATCGTAAACAAATTGACCGGGCGCCGCCGCCGCTGCGGCAGTTCGAAAACCACGAAACGGTCGTTAACCCTTTTTCCTCCCGCGAGGAACCGCGCCGACCGCCGATGGTAATAGACTGCGCACCGTTCGGTTTCAGAAAATTACTCGTTTACCGGGAGAATTATATTTATTATGCATTTACGATTCCCACGTTGTGTTTCCTTTCCGCGTGTCAACGCGCGGAGTTACTCAAGAGACGCTCTCGTGACGCTAGAAACTAACTCTCTTTGGTTTGAACTATCAGACTGTGTGCGATTACGACGCGCACGACAAATTGGCGGTCTTCTCTCTCATTCGATTTTACGTAAGATGATGTATTTTTTGTTTTTTATCGGTTTCGTGTGTAATGTACAATCAAATGGTAAGCTCTCTCGGTAAAAAAAAAAAACCAAACGTACAGTTTCTAAAACTCGTAACTCGCGATTTTTTCTCGACGTGTTTTATCTCGACTTGTAAAAATAATAAATTAATGTGAATAATAAATGCGGAGATACATCGCACGTCGTGTTTGCATCGCGTGAAACAGAACCGAGCGGCTGAAATCACCCTCTCCCTCCTGAATTCGTCGCGTTAGGAAATCGGTAATAAAACGCGCTGCGAATTTGAAGAAGGCGGTCGTAAAAAATTTGCGTAATTTTATTTACACCTAAGTTGCGTGTAATTTTACAACAGAGAGAAATAAATAAAATGTCTATTTTTAAGAGTGACGACGTTTGTAAAGTTCAGTTATTTATTACATTTATTTCTTTATAATATACCATATATGTTTTTGTTTATTCGACATGTAAAGGAATTATCAAGTGAGATTTTTTTTTCGTACGACGAGTACAAGTATTTCTCTGGAAACGGATAACAAACTGTTGAAAACGGTACAGGGTTTCGATCGCTGGTCGTGTATTTTTTTTTTTTTTTTCGTAAGAAATATTCGCGCAGAGATAAGATACAAGAGTCGCAATTAACAAGGTGTGTACAATTATATTATTATATCGCGTATTATTTCACATTATAGAATAAATTTATATTTACGATGTAAATTGTTTTTTTTTTTTTTTTTAAGATAATGAGTCGTCGGTGATTGAGGAGAGTTTCTGTTTTGTATATACGGCAAGTGCATCGGCGAGTGAGATGTGCATTCATCGCGTGACATGCGGCGGCTGATTGATTCGACACGTCGATCAATCCGGGCGGGTTTTCCGATTTTCCTTTCTTCCTTCTTCCCTTCGGCTTGTCGCTTCGGCTTAATCGACGCAACTTGTTTAAAACAACGCGCTCGTTTGATTCTTTTTTTTTCTCTTCTTTTTAGACAACGCGGAAATCGAAAATCGGTCCGTAGTCGCACGTCGCGCGATAGCAAAACTGTCCTCGGAGGAAAACGAAACGGCTCGGTCCGGTTCAAACGATTCGCTCTCGATTTTCCGAATTTCGTCGAGAATCAAATCGCGATCGATCGCAGTCGCCGGTTTGACGATCACCTTTGACGACGACCCCGCGAGATCAAACCGCAGCGGATGTTTACCGGCGAGAATTTCTTCCTCTTCCTTCTGCTGCTGCTCCTCCTCCTCGCGGTCTCCGCCCCTGGAATCGCTGCGGATGAACGACCGGACTTCTTTTCTCCTCCGCTTCGGTGTACGCACGCTTTCTTCTTCTTCTTCTTCTGCTGCCCTTCTTTTACGCCGGTCCCGATTACATGATTATGCACTTGCCTTTCTCGGCCCAGGGATTGCTCTTCTTATCGGGCGCGTGTATCAGCGGATCGACCTTCTCGTTATCTTCTATGTACTCCCGTAACCTGCCGAGAAAGAATGTGGAGATCAAACTGTGTGTATCGCGTAACGCTGAATCCTACAGAGAATCCTACCGTACGTTGCCGCTCCAACGACTTATCTAATATTATGGCGCAATAAACGTGCGTTCGTTTCAAAAATATTTTAACCCACGGCGGACTGGGCTTGGGTCATTTCTGATTTCTATCAAATGATCAAAAAGCAGCTCCGCGTACACAAATATAGTATCAAACATACAAATTAAAAATATATAAATATATTTACAATGTTATAAATATTAAAAATATGTAAATAAAATATTAACAAATATATAAATAATATATATATTAAGTGCATAATTTTTAAATATATTAATTTTGTTTGTTATATATAAGTGTATGAATATATTTATTTTGTGTTATTTAATATTTAATTTGACTGTAACTTTTAGTCAAACAGATACCTATCGGATATCTCGAGTCCAGCCACCGCCGAACGAAGAGATGAATCTTCGTTTCGCGCGCGTCTCAATTCCCTCACGATATTATTACAACAATCTTTTCGATGCCCATCGACAATTTATTCTATTCCGACGCGCTCGAGATTCGTTGTTGCCGAGTCCGCAGATCTGGGCGCGCGGTTTTCAAAATCTCCCGGAGAATGTCCCGTTCACGCGAACGCGTCGAGATATACGTTGCCTCCAATTTGCCAAGATCGCCCGATAAAAGAGTTCGCGCCTCCGCAATGGTGGTTGCGGCCGCGTTTATACGACCGGCCGCTCGCCCGCGGAGAGTCGATTCGTTCATTTCGACGCGAGAAGAAGTCGGTGAAAGGAACTCGCGGCGGTTCGGACTCGCGACTTGTGATTTTGCGTTCAAGGAGAGTCGCGCGGCAACTTGGAAGCTTTCGGACTTCGGTTGCTGCTAAACAGCCACGCGCGGAAAATATCCGCGGAATTCCTTCTCTCGGGACACGAAAGCACACACCCTCCTGTCTAATCTCGTTCACCTGCGAGTTTATTACTACAGACTTTCGATTTTAATACGCCGCCAATATCTCGCGCTCATGATTAATTCGAAATCGTATTTAACGCTCGAAAAATAATTGTTCACGAATATTGAATTTATTTTCTAATTCGCTTGAGGAAAAAAAAACAACTTTTCTAAACGTCTGGAGAAAGTAGCTACTTATGGTATAATCTGTGTAACAAGTGGATGAATATTTTCTTCAAATTATCTGCTTGATTTGTCGCGTCGTCGTTGCAACGAATGTAAATTTTACTTTTTTTTTTTTTCTAAAAATATGGAATCGCGTCCCGTATCGCGACTTATCAGAGTTATTCGCGCGCTAACTTTCACTTATTATCAGGACCGGGTCGCGCAAAACTTTTAAAATGAGGGTTGAACAACCTCTTCCCTCGGTGCCCGTGTCGCAACGCTTACCGATTCCGCGAACGCCTATTATTAATCGGCTGTCGTTTATATAATGAAACGGTCGTCGAAATCGTAGCGATTCCCCGGAGCCGTCGAGCGAATCTGATCTCGAGCGCGGTTGTTGCAGAAATCAAACGCGATTCTGCTCACTTCACGCTCGAATTCGGTTGCTCGCCGTCGCACTTTCGTGTATCTGTCTTTGATTTATTAATACACGAAGACCGAGAGTGAAACTGTCGGTTGACAAAAATGCGTCAATATATATCCTACTAGTATTTCCAGTTCGCGCGTCGCGCAAACATCGTATTCGGGCCGCGAAGTTCGAAAAGACACGCTGCAAATTCTAAATCTTATTTCTGTCTTTCTTCTGCTTTCGCATATTGATTAGAATTTACAAAATATTTGTTTGTACAAAATTCCTATATTTAATAAATTAACGTCGCGGCGAGAATAAATGAAATTTCCGCGAGAAGAGATCGGAAATGCGCGACCTACATCGCGCGCGGCGGCGATGAATGGCGATGAGAGACGTCGGCCGAGTTTAAAGGAGAAGTTTATTTTTTTTCCTCTCCTGAATTCGAGAAGAGAGCGACATCGAACCGCCTGCCTGTCTCTTTCTAAATCAAGCCGGTAAATTCGACTGTTTCAGCGGATAACACCGCGAGGCTCGTTAATCGGACGAGTCGTTGCCTCGAGCGTGTAGGCGCGGACTCGTGTTCCGGTGCGTGCTCTCGCTTGCGGAACGACGCGGAGAACGCGTTCTCTCGACGACGACGACGACGACGATGACGACGACGACGACGACGGTTCTCTCGCGCGGTCTTCGAGGCGAATCGCGCGCGCGAAAGCAAAAAGTTTCCGCGGTCTCGCGAGACTTCTCGAGACTGGTGAAAGGCAGCCAGCTAGCCCCCGCGCGTCTCTCCCTCCTCCTTTTCTTTTTATCCCTCGCGCCGATCGACCTAATCTCCCGTACCTCGATAACACACAACACAATGCGGGTTACCACCCGCTTCCTCATCCTTCTTTTATACTTTACGCTGATGTAATACCGGAATTTTGCGAAACGCCCCGCGGCGCGAGCGATTAGGGGACCTTAAGTCGCTTTTACTCGCTCGGCGACAAGTGTCCGACATTTCTCATATCGACGCGAGACTCCCGCTAGTTACAATGACATTTCAAAGCTGAGGAGGTCAAACGTCGTCGCACGACTGAGCGAATACACATTTTTGTCAGGATATTACTGTAATAAATAAAAAAAACAAAAATGTGACGCATTTAGGACAAGGATGAAGGAACGTCGCGCGTCTTTTTTTTATTTTTGAATATATTAAGTTGATTACGAACTTCGCAAATGCGAACGCACTTCGCGAACTGTGCGTGTCGCAATAAGTCGGTCGCTCGATCATTAACCGCAACAACTTGCCGCACACGCGCGCTAGAAGGATACGCCGCACCATTATCAGCTGTCCGTCAGGTTGCAGCGGAATCGAGAGAATAATCCTTGCGCGATCTCCTTCTTGCGATTTTTTTTTTTAATCTTTTTTCCGCGCCCTTTCGAAATCGCGCGAAGACGACGATTACGACGTAATTGTGATTGAGATCGGCGGCCCAGTTAAGACTTATTGATCGATTTATCGTCGCCGCGTTGAGTCATCCGCAATAATCTCGCGCTCAGGGTTTGTTGCACCTTCGTCGTCGCGCGCGATCGCTTGTTCTCTTCCCGCGCGCTCTCCGCATATAAAACCTAACGTTCTACGCGTACGTATGTCTCTCTCGGAAAGTGATCGTGTCGCGAAAACGCGATTAACGCGGACACATACCACCCGTCCAAGGAGATCCTGTCCCGCCATGTAATACGGGGACGCCGAAGCATAATTCAGCCTTGACTGCCGAGTGCGGTCCGCGCGACTGCGCGTTGGCGAGCCGCTTGTTGTACGTACGTACGTACACGCGAGATGATTTATCTGGGAAAAGGTGCGCGCGCGCGCGCGCGCTGGTGCCCGAGCGATCGCGGACAACGTATGTATCTATGTATGTGCACCGCAATCTTGGTGCTTTTCTCGTTTTCCACACGCGCGCGTAGAAACGATTATCAGAAATATAACGGAATAAATTACATTGTCAAGCTGCGTGGAGTGCAGTGTTTGGCGATTGCGTTCTAGCGTCGTTCAAGCTGCGCACAAAAATTGTTCGTGTATAAAAGAGAGGGAGCTGCTTTTTAAATAAAATTAAATGTAAACAAATAACTAAATAACTAAATATAAACAAGTATTCTCTCTCGCAACTGTTAAATAAAATAGAACACACTATAACGTAAACGTAAATACAGAGCGTGCGTCCTAGAAATCGAGCGCTTTTCGTTCGAGCTTTCAGTTGGCGAGAAATTCTGCATCGGCCTTTCTGTTTTTTTTTTTCCGAAGGTCCCGCCGATATAGAATCTGATCAAATTTTTGTCTGGATTTCTAAGAACATTTACGGGGTCGTGCGTTCCACCAAGCTTTGCACGTAGTGTACGCAAGGTTGGGAGCGACGATAAGCGCAAGTGGATGCATGCGGAGACGATAACGACGACAACGACGACGACGACGACGACGAGGAAGACGAGGACGATGAATAGGCGTCGTTGTGCACTTACGCCGCGATACTTCTCGATAACGTCCACCGTTCCATGGCTGCCTGGTAGGCCATGTTCTCGATTTGCCTCTTCAGTGATTCCTTGTCCATGGTGGCGAGTACACTGGGATCCATGGTTTAGCCGCACCTTCGTCGTAGCAGCGGCGAGCGGAAAAGCGCGTGCGCCTCCACGAGAAAATCAATAGGCCGATGATTCGAGAAAGAGAGAGACAGAGAGATGTGTCCCTCGGATTGCCTGTAAACGCCGACTACGTCGGCGGCAGAGACGGGAGATAAAAACTCGATTTCCGCCGAGAGATCGTTTTCGCAGAAAACAATCATCGGAGGGTGATCATTCGATGACGATTGAAAGGAACGCAAATCGATCTGAGTCATTCGCGGTACGATCAAACGTACCGGGAACGCGATGATGGAAATAGGAGAGGCGCGCGTCCGATTGCGATCAGATTTGTATTGCATTTACATGTACACGCGTCATTCATCCAGCAGACAATGAAACTCTGGGAGCGATCGCAGAACACACAAGAGGCCATTGACCTCAATCATAATTAAATCCTTCAAATTCTCTGATCTTTTCGAGCAACGAAACAAATTGAAGTTTCAAATTGAATGCGATTCTTCGATTTGCGTATATTTGAAAATAATCGTTAGTACAAAAATAAATTGTTTGACGTAAGTTTCGCTCGTTGCAACGGTAGCACCGGTAGCCTCGTCGAGACGCAATTTACACGCTTACATTGTTATTGAAGTCGTATTAATTTTATCGTACAAATTCGCGCGCGTGATCGGTTTCACTGTCTGGATCGCAATCTCGAGTTCCAGATTTGTCGAAAATTCACTGATTCGATTTTTACACAAACCAGAAGAAGATCTTTTAAATCAAACGCACTCGACGTCGCACTCACTCTCCTCGTGTAAACGTACGTGAAATGTTTTATTTATCAATTACGTCTGGTTTTATATTTTCCTACGTGTGACACCTCAGCAAAATTTATTGAAATAACAATGCAAAGAAAAAATTTTCAAAATCGCTTCGCGCTCAAATCGATTTGCGCGTTTCCGACTACACGAAATTGTGTGGAAAATATTGTTACATATACGCGGGAAATAACTGGCACAGTACTCACCCGATCGGAGGACAAAGAAATTATGAGGCGAGGTGTCCATTAGCAGGTTTCGCGATTCGCTTATTACGGAAGCCTCGAAAAATCTAGGTAATCTAATTTAATGCGGTGATGTCGTTTCAAAAAGAGAAAGAGGAAGCGAAATGAAAATAAACACACGTTTATAATTTGTTAAAACTTACAAAAGAGGTTCGAATACGCGCGCGTTTTCTAATAACAAAGTGCGTCTAACAATGCGTAAGTCTTTTTTGTGTGTCTTATAATTATTATTTATAAATCTTATAAATTCTTAAATATATGTACACGTATACACAGGTATGTACGTATTACAGACATGTTTCTACTGCATACGATAGTATTTACCTACTTTTACAGTCACACATTTTATCAACATCAGACATTCAGGAATGAACAGAAAACGCGCTTACCATCTAACGACAGGCAATAGATATAAATTATATTTCTTTGATCTGTCGCCAGATACCGTTGGCGGTTGGGCACAGCGCACGCAGTACACATCTTGAGTAGTTTATACTATAAACTACTACAAATGTTCGATTTTTGCAAAAAAATCGATTCTTGAATATATATATTAAAATTCAAGATCACGAAGTAAGAGCAAGGAGATCGAACTTGATAGCGCGAGAATGGAAAAAGTGGTCCCGATTTTTACGGTTCATTGGGAGGGCATTCGCTCAAGGAAATAGTTTTTTGCGGTTGGATGCCATCATGTGACCGAAGTTAGTAACACCGCCGCGGTCGCGCGACCGAGGTCAGTGACTCCACCGCAGTCGCGCGACCGAGGTCAGTGACCCCGCCAAGGCCGCGCGGCCGAGGTCAATGACCGCGTCAAGGCCGCGCGGCCGAGGTCAGTGACCCCGCCAAGGCCGCGCGGCCGAGGTCAATGACCACGCCAAGGCCGCGCGGCGGAGGTCAGTAACATTACTGTAGTATGTATATAATACATATAATACAATATAAAGTATAATATTATAAATATATAATAATTATATGTATAATATGTATTATTTAATGTTATATATACTATAAATTTACAGTCACGTTATTTTCAAGTGTTGTTTTTCTACTCTTTCCTGTCACGTGACTTTAGTTACGTTTTTAATTTTCTCTATACGACGAACTGTCTCAAAATCGCTCATTATTTACTCTCTTGATCTTACCGATTCGATCTTAAAAGAAGAGATTCTACCGATTTTCTTTAAAAGAAGAGAAGATCTCTTAATTCCCTTCTTTTAAGGAGAATTAAGAAATGTAATAAATGTTCTCATCTTTTAAAGAGAACTAAGAAATGTAATAAATGTTAAATTTTAATACAAAAGTATATGAAAAATAAGCGTGTTATGTTTAACGACTGAGGTGTTTTTCCAACCGGCGAGTGTTTTTGTTGTTTTGACGCTCGTGAAACCGCTCAACCCTTACTACGGAATTGTGGATCCGCGAAGAAAATTTCGAAAGCGCATAGTAGGGGATGCGTGCGCGCAATGGAAAACTCTATTCACAGCGCAGCGCGTAGCTTCAGACCTTGTCGATCTCTCAAGGGTAACGAACGTGTTGTCGGGTTGTGCGCGAAATTTTTTCTTTTTCATTATAACAAGTTCGCAATTTCGTACATAAGTGAATTTCTTCGTGAATTAATTATATAATTTTGTTATTGTAAATATACCGCGTATGTCGCGATTAAATATTTCGCGTATATAAATTATTAGTCTTCCGCTTCGTCATTTATTTATTTTCTAAAATAATTATTCTAATACATAAAGAGATATATCGATTCACGTAACGACATTCATTTTTTTGTTACATATTGTATATAACATATGTTGGAAATTATATTTTTTATTTCAATCTTCAGAAGAATTTTACAATACGGTAATTAATATTTTACACATTAAAGTTTCGTTAATACTCTTTATTAAGAGAACCGCGGTAAATCTATAACTTTTTATCCATTTTCGAATTCTTCTCTCTGACAGTTTGGGTGCAAGCGGTACCATTGTCATCTTAACTGTCATTGAGAAGAGTTCGGAGGTGAATAAACTTTATAGATTTTTTTATATTCAGTAGTTCTTGTGTTGACTCGATTTTAAAGAGTGGTTGTGTTGTAAAATTCTCTGTAAAATTCGAATAAAAAATATATTTGCTCATATCATGCTATAACATACATATAACAAAAAAATGTGAGTTACGTGTAATTTTAATACATCGCTTTATATATTTAAAATACTTTATTTTACAAAAAAACAAATCTCGAAACAGTAAGGTAATAGTTTGATATACGTGAAATTTTTCATCGTGAATTAACGTCTAATATTATCAAAAGCAACTTTTAAAGAAAATATGAAAGAAATTCACTTAATCGCGCGTGTTCAAGTGCTAAAGAAGATACAATCTGGACTTTTGGTGACGCTGATGACGGTATTCCTGATGGCTGTATTCCTGATGGCGGTGTTTGCAGTACCGGAGGAGCCGGTTCGGGCAATAAAATGCTGGCACGAAGGTATATTTCTGTTTTTAATATTATATATCTTACATATAAAAATATTAAAGTACATCCAATTTTCTTCGAAGTTCTTAGTCTAATGATAAACTTCTATTTTGTTACAGAGTGGTGTCCTCGCAGTAAGTGGCCAGCGCACGTGAGTAAACTTTTAGGGTAGGTGATGGGTTTTTTAAAAATCAGTGCGATACATAGTTTTTACTTGTTTATTTCGAAGCGTCGAGAAAAAATAATTATTTCAAAGATAAAAATATAGTTTTTGTTGTGATTATAGATTTAAATCAAATTTACTTATAGAAATTAGAGTATAATATTCAGAATAATAAAGATATTTTTCATATATTTTATATCATTATCAAAGAGATATATTGACTACTCTTTTCAAACCAATTCAAATTGCTTCATGTAATGGTTATTTTCTGTAATTATTTAATACCGTAATGTAATGATTTTATACCGGTTTTTTCTCGACGACTTCTCATTTTCAACAAATTGCGAACGTTTAGTTCGCCTTGCGTCGAAATCGACGCCCTGGACCTCGCAAGTGCGAGGAAATAACGCGATCGCGGTCGTGTACGCGGTTTTAGATTTCGCGAATTGTTTTATTTAAAATTTGCCATTTTTTTACTTTTTGTTGTTTATTGATATCGATTAAAGAGTAGATTTTCCGCGAGAATTTTACGATAAAGTTAAATATTTTAGAAACTATCGAAAAGTATATCGGGAAAGAATAACATATTTATTTAATTTAAACTTACGTTACTATCAGCGCGATTTTTAGTTTTGATTATACGAGTATACGTGATTATCAAGTATCATTGATAAAATCCATCTTGTGAAAGATAATAAAGTACACGTACGAAAAGTTTTACGTAGAAATTTTGATTGATCGCGTTTTACTTAACGTTAATTTAGATTTCAAATGTGTAGATATATCGAATTTTTCAATATGTTTTTAACTTTGCTTTTTCGATCCGTTTCGTTTTCGATAAACAATTTTCGCAAAGAAATTGCGAACTGATGCTTCGTTGAAGTAACGAAGCAAGATACTTTGCTGTGCTAAGCGGAGTGATTATCGCAAAAGTTGCGTAAAAAGTACGCAAATATAACTATTATAATTAAAACCGCAAATTCCGTTCCGTACTAACAAAATAATCAATATTATAACTTTAATTTTTGAGTATAACTCCGATTTTAAATTACAACTTCGATTTGAGATTTATCTAAAATCCGTGCGACATATTTTAGAATATTTTAAAACTTATATAACTTTCGTTCGTTTCAATCACTTGACTTCTTCAAGTTCTTCAGTTCAATCTTTTGACTTCTTAGTACTTAATTTTTATTCTGCATTTTTTTACACACACTACCTATCCTATACCTTTTCTATATCAAAAAAAAAAAAAAAAA
>NW_018020627.1:573762-575564 GCF_002006095.1 Pseudomyrmex gracilis | reverse complement strand
TTTATATATTTAAAATACTTTATTTTACAAAAAAACAAATCTCGAAACAGCAAGGTAATAGTTTGATATACGTGAAATTTTTCATCGTGAATTAACGTCTAACATTATTAAAAGCAACTTTTAAAGAAAGTATGAAAGAAATTCACTTAATCGCGCGTGTGTGCGCGTGTGAAAGTGATCAAGTGCCACAGAAGACAATCCGGACAATATTCCTGTGGACTTTTGGTGACGCTGATGGCGGTGTTTGCAGTACCGGAGGAGCCGGTTCGGGCAATAAAATGCTGGCACGAAGGTATATTTCTGTTTTTAATATTATATATCTTACATATAAAAGTATTAAAGTACATCCAATTTTCTTCAAAGTTCTTAATCTAATGACAGACTTCTATTTTGTTACAGAGTGGTGTCGTCGCAGTAAGTGGCCAGCGCACGTGAGTAAACTTTTAGGGTGGGTGATGGGTTTTTTAAAAATCAGTGCGATACATAGTTTTTTTACTTGTTTATCTCAAAGCGTCGAGAAAAAATAATTATTTCAAAGATAAAAATATAGTTTTCGGGCTGTAATTATAAATTTAAATCAAATTTACTTATAGAAATTAAAGTATAATATTCCGAATAATAAAGATATATTTCAGATATTTTATATCATTATCAAAGAGATATATTGACTACTCTTTTCAAACCAATTCAAATTATGGTTATTTTCTGTAATTATTTCATACCGATTTTTTCTCGACGACTTCTCATTTTCAACAAATTGCGAACGTTTAGTTCGCCTTGCGTCAAAATCGACGCTCTGGATCTCGCAAATGCGAGGAAATAACGCGATCGTGGTCGTGTACGCGGTTTTAAATTTCGCGAATTGTTTTATTTAAAACTTTTGTCATTTTTTCACTTTTTCTTGTTTATTGATATCGATTAAAAAGTAGATTTTCCGCGAGAATTTTATGATAAAGTTAGATATTTTAGAAACTATCGAAAAGCATATCGGGAAAGAATAACATATTTATTTAATTTTGACGACTTAGCGTTACTATTACCGCGATTTTTAGTTTTAGTACAAAAAGTTTTACGTAGAAATTTTGATTGATCGCGTTTTACTTAACTTTAATTAAGATTTCGAATGTGTAGGTATATCAAATTGTTCAATATGTTTTCAATTTTTCTTTTTTGATCCGTTCCGTTTTCGATAAACAATTTTCGCAAAGAAATTGCGAACTGATGCTTCGTTAAAGTAACGGAGCAAGATACTTCGCTGTGNTAAGCGGAGTGATTCTCGCAAAAGTTGCGAGACTGTTTTTGCGTAAAAAGTACGCAAATATTACTATCATAATTAAAACCGCAAATTCCGTTCCGTACTAATACAGTATAATCAATATTATAACTTTGATTTTTGATTATAACTCCGATTTTAAATTACACCTTTGATTTGAGATTTATCTAAAATCCGTGCGACATATTTTAGAATATTTTAAAACTTGTATAATTTTCGTTTGTTTTAATTACTTATTTTGACTATTTATTACTTATTTTTCATTCTGCAATTTTTTTACACACACTACCTATCCTATACCTTTTCTATATCAAAAAAAAAAAGAAAAAAAAGAAAACAAAGGAAAAAAAAAACAAAAGAATATTGAAAAGTAAGATTCCCTAATTTATTCTTCTTTCCTTTTTATTTACCTCCTCCTTCACCTTTTCTACACATTCATTATTATAATATTTAATATTTAATATTCTTTAATATTTAAACATAAAGTATAGAGTCGCGAATAAAATTCTATTCTTTTCATTTAACTTTT
>NW_018020627.1:545307-573536 GCF_002006095.1 Pseudomyrmex gracilis | reverse complement strand
GATTGCTACGTGGGACTGGAGTTTAAGATACATCGATGGACGGCGAGGGACTACGCGCAACGGTACGTTATTATAAATAATTTATTCTTCTCACATAAAAAGCACCTCACTGTTACAAAAGTTGCTTTTTTATATATATTATCTTTAAATTCTCTTTAAATTTTCTTTAAATAGTCTGGAAAAAAATATCCTTCATATATGGACATATCCTATATCTGATGATGTTTAATTAGATACAATGATATATGAGATCTTTTCAATCTCATATACAATTATTATGTATACCTAGATATAGAATTTGAGCATTTATAAAGGAAAAATAATAATTTAGAATTAAAGAATCGATTATGTTTCATATCTCTACCATGAAAATTTTTGAGAAGAATAAATTATTTTGCATGAGTAGTAATCGCACTGATTTTTCACTATATCGTCACTCTCTACGTATAATCTTGTAACTCCAAAACGCAAATTTTAGAGGAGAGCAGTTTAAAAGTTTAAAGTTTCATATAGTTTCCCTAGTTAAGGGATCTTTCGGTTTCAAATTTTTACTTATAAATATTTTTTTAAATATTTGGTGACCATAAAGAACATGACTTTCTTAACTTGTTACTATGCAATAAACTGAAAATCCGGTATGTGACACTTATGTAATTATACGTAGTGAGTGACAATATATTCTTTTCTGATAAAATGTCTATATATCTGTATATAATATTTTTTATATATGTGCTTTTTTTATTATTTTTTTTTATATATATTTATCTATATTTTGTATATCTACTTTCATATTTCTATATCACTTTCTCTTAAAGAACCGATATAGAATTGTTTTTTGGAGGCTTATGCTCCTTATATTTATTCTCTGCATTTATTCTCTTCTAGTTTATCTTTGCAAAAATATATATTTAAATATATATTTGAAATATATGTATTTAAATATATATTTTTTCTTTTCTTTTATTCTATTTCATCTATTTACATATGGTACGCTTTTATCGGGTGGGTATATACTTTCTTTCAATCATAAAATATAAAAACTCGGAACGGGAAACTAAAATATATCTAAAATACTACTTAGTATTTTTAAAACAATTGTCCCCCTCGCGTAAAATATTGATAGGTTTTAAAAACTTTCTAAAAATATGTAGGTAGGGATCTACGATATTGATAGGTTTTAAATCTTTCTAAAATAATGTAGGTAAGAATCTACAAGCGCTTGTAGAAAATATGTTAGACCGGATAGGTAGGAAATTTTTTTAATCGAGTAGGTAGGAAATGTACTAGACCGCGGATATAGGTAGGAATAAACATGTAAGATTAGGATCAAGGCATGTGCCATGCAGCCTTAATCCTGATTAACAAGGCTAGTAATGTTTAAAATAGATGTTTAGGGTAGGATATAGCAGGTTTAAAAATTAGGAAAAATGCAAATGCACTGATTAATATGAATCACTGCATATGCATGTAAATGTAAGATTAAATTTCGTTTATGTAAGGTAAGATTACATTTATTGTATGTAAAAACTATATATAAGACTTCAATAATAAGAATTCGAATTGTAAAACATCAGTAAATAAAATTTATATCGAGAATTTAATGTGCGATGAAATATAGCATACAATAAGTGTAATTTTGCCAGAAATATTGCCATGTGTGGTTCGTATTTATTATGTATGTACTTTATTGTATCGATATATATGTAAAAAACTTGTAAAATTGTAAAACTCAAAAATTGTAACACACTCTGATAAATTGTAATACGCCAGTAAAAGATATATTTTTTGAAAATGCAACTTTTCAGACACACATATATTTGTGTGCCGTCAAACCAATTTTAAATAATGTACTTATTTTATTTTTTTTACTTTGTAATGTAACTATATGTATATATGTAGCGTTTGTAAAAAAACAAAAGCAAATAGCAGCAAATGATGATAAAGGAGATGGTACCTGAGTACACTCTACGAATTCTGATGCTGCTCGCTTAAAAATATTCCTTTGGTGACAATTACGTGTATGTTGTGTGGGAAGTTGCAAATTTGTATATTTCCCATTCCTTTCTGTTCTCCTTCCTGAGTTCACAAATCGGCTATTTTAACAATAAAAAAGAAGAATCGGCTATTTTAATTCTTGAAATAAATCAAATCGACGCACGCTCGTAACAGCTCGCGGTATTCACACACCTGTAGAAACGCGAAACATATATAGTAATTTTATATTACTAGCACAACACAGGCGCGCGCTACGCACACGCTATTGTTATTTTTATTTAACGTGTTGTCAGTGAACACAACCTGTCACCGCGATGACAGATAGTATATACGTCTTATAAACTATATAATACACATATGAGAAATGTCAGAAATAACGCATGAAAATCAAACTCAAAAACTAGTGAGAGAGAGAAGTGGAAAAACAACGCGTGACAGGGAAAAGGTAAAAAAGAGAATATTATATATATATTATATGTAATATTCTATATCTATATATAATACACACACATACGTATATATGTATATAAATATACCGTAATCACGTGACCGAAGTCAGTAACACCGCCGCAGTCGCGCGGCCGAGGTCAGTGACCTCCCCCCCACCAAGGCCGCGCCCCCGCGGTCAGTGACCCCCTCCCCACCAAGGCCGCGCGGCCGAGGTCAATGACCGCGCCAAGGCCGCGCGGCCGAGGTCAATGACCGCGTCAAGGCCGCGCGGCCGAGGTCAATGACCGCGCCAAGGCCGCGCGGCGGAGGTTGAATGAGGATGAATAAACTTTCTTCAATAATTTAAAAATGTTACATCGCAGTTAATTCACTATTAATAATTTAACATTATAAATACATAATACGTGTTGAGATGTTTTACTATTCTCAATAATTTTATGTATTTTTTACAAAACTAAGTCTCGAAAAAGTGTTTCGAGATATCGTCGTACGCAAGAACAGCGCGCAACGTCGGTAACGTGCCTCACCTTGTGGCCGGCTTGATGGGAAAGAGACGAAACATAGTATGTCTGCACTCTTCCACGAGCCGAGCGCACACAGACAGCAGTTCTCGCTTGTGTGCGTGCTCCCACCGCTTCGATGCTCTCGTTGCTCCCGGCTCGATCTTGCAACTCTGACACAGACATACACACACATTGCACAGAATAAAACTGCACGCTGTGAACAGAGCGCGGAATAGAACCAGCGATGAGAATTTGTGCTCGCGCACGCTACCGTTCTTTTCCTTCTTCTACTTACGCACACATAGACGTTCGGTTTATCCGTCGACGCTGCCGAGTTACACGGATAAACCGAGCGTCTATGTGTGGGTAAGTAGATGAAGAAAAAAAGTGAAGGTAAAGTGCGCGGATTTGATTTCTCATCAATGAATAGAACCATGTCCACGTTTGGATAAAGCGCACGCACCGTCAAGTCGCTCATGAACATGGCTATGTAATTGGCAATGTGCACCACTCATGGACATAGCGCTGGCTTACAAGGCGGAAAAGCTATTACAATTTATCATATGGCCGCTTCCATCTTTTTTCTGCTGTGATCTGTTTCCTTGTGTATTTCGCTTATCTACTAGACGTTCTTTGAAATGTCTCCATTCGTTTTGCCAAAGCGCGTTGGATTCCGCGTGTAATAATGAAGGACGGAAAAGTGGAAATGTCGCAGGAGAGAGAGTTCGACAGTTTCCGCAACAAAAGCGAAAAAGAAAATTAATTTTATTTATATAATAAGTTCATATATTATATCTCGCACACGTTTGTTATTCTCTCATGTGTATATTTATTACTAAAATATCAATTAATATTTACATCGGTTTGTACAAAGCGACCGCTTCGCGTGGTCACACGTGGTGTAACGATACACTCAACTCAAATGCTTGTGTGGTATATATGAGTGTTTTTTATATAAATATAAAATTGAGACTGTATATATATATATATATATATATAAGAGAGACTTATACATTTTGTTCCCACTTTGCTATTAAGTTGTCATGTTATTACACAAACGGAATGTTGCTCTACATGCCGTTTGCGAAATAAACATATTACAGCGAAGATGCGCTTTCGACGCATATCCGTGATCGATGTGCGATCGAAGAAACGGAAACGTTGACTAGTACACTACGTAATACCTATTACAATAATCGTTATTTAGACAAGTATTGTACACACAACGCGTATAAATAAAAAATCCAATATTATTATTTCCATTACGGCTCTCATGATTATTATTTGGTATTTCATTCTTTCTACGGTGTACTCGCGGATACGTTTTTTTTAAATTGACACAGTGGATATGAAACTTTGTTGTTCGAAATTTAAAATTTCTCGTACTACATTATTCAACATTTCGCGTTAGAACATCTTACGCGGAAAACAACTCGGAGAGAACTCGAGTTTACACTCACATCGTCAATAGTTTTTGACTTTGCGCACAACACCGACGACAATCGACAAGCAAAAATTAATTACGTTCGATTTTTCTTTATGGCCTAGTTTTGCTTAAATAATTTTTTTTTTCTTACATTCAGACTTTACCAACACAATTTATTATATTTCTACGTGTTTGAGATTTTACTTTTTGTTTTTTTAGCTGTTTGAACATCGTTATTACATGCAATACGAAAATATTATTACTTAGTATTGCGTGCAAGAATGGATTGAGAGTCGCAAGGAGATCGATTGCCGAAAACGGCCGATCAACTTCGAACACGTGAGCGTTTTTGTATAATCTCTTTTGTTTTTTTTTTTTTTTTTTTTTTTTTACAAAACTCGCGAGAATTTGGAGATGTAACGTTACGTCAGTCGGATATTACAACTCTGTGGTGATCTCGTCCTGCGGTCGGAAGCCGAGAATCGTGAAGTCGTCGATGAGATAGTCGCGAGCGGGTGACCAGTCCGACAGGATGGTGTAATTGGCCGCCTCAACAGGACTGCTCTGGAACTTCCACTGGGGATTCAGGTCGCGATCCAGACCGTCGCTCGGCTCGCATTCGTCGTGCAGAGCGCGAACGTTGTTGACGTCCAACGGCAACGTGCCGTTGTAGCCGCGATTGAACGTGGAAATCGTTTGGAGCTCCTGAAGATCGTTCGTCGTTCTCGGCCCGCCACGCTTCTGCGTGCTACCGTAGACCAGAGGCGTCGTCTGGCCGATCGTCGACCCGTTCAGACTCAGCTTCTCATTGTAGACACCGGAGGTGCTGTTCTGACCCAGACTCGAGCCGAGAGGGCTGCTGTCCTTCGCGTAGCCGAGGCTCGAGCTCGCCGGGCTGATGCTCGACTTGTCGCTCGCCTGAAACGTCGAGAGGGGCACGTTCGCTTGGAACGTCGTGAGATTAGCAGGAGTGCTTCTTGTTGTTTCGTACGCGGATTGACGAGGAGGCGATTGCAACGTCGCGACCGGTTGCGTCGGAGACGAAGTCGTCTGAACGGTGTTGTTCGTCGGCTGTTGCAGAAACGTCACGAGCTGAGCCACCTTGAAGTCACAAAGAAATTAACGTGAGACAGATGTCGTGTGGCACAGGACGCTCATCGCGAGGTAAAAAGAAAGCAGTCGATGTTGTTTCATTAGAAAGGGAAGGGGCTCGACGCGGAGAACTATATCGTCTAACGCTATTGCGTAAACACATGCTGAGCATGTACAAACTCACCGAAGTATTTTAGGGACTGGCGCGTGAAAAAGAATTGAAAGTGTAAGATAACATCATCGATACAACAACGAGATAACATCATTTTCATTTTGACATTAAAAAGAAACAAAGTCCATTTCGAGAACAAGGATCTCACCTCCGGAGAACTGTGTCTCTTGTATCTTCTCAGCAGCCGCTCGGCCCACGAGAACAGTCGTTGCCAGTCGTCGGGCGGGAGTGGTATCTCGTCGTCTCTTCTGTTCACGAGAACCAATATCCGCACCAGATCGCGCAACACCGGCCTGCGAAATTCATAAAGAGTTTAACGCGCGATCCGGATGCACAATCGGCAATCTTTCTAATTGTTAAAAGCCAATTCCCTAAGCAACGTACCTGTACGCTTGAATCCCGACGGGACCGTCGCCATTGCTACCCGAATAATACAACAACTCCCGTACTTGTCTTCTGGTGTCGTTGAGCATAGCGAGAAAAGTATCGGCTTCCCCGCGCAGCGTCGCCAGATGTTTCAGAAACTCCCGTCTCTCCGCGCTGGAAATACGAAAACGAATTACGGCTCCAACAGATGTTGGACTGACACGATATTTATACATATAGGTATATGTATACACAGAGAGGAGAAAAATCGGCGCGCATGTGATAATTCCACGAACCTGTCCTTGAACTGTTGCGCCAGCTTCGCCGCCTTCTTCTTGCGATGGACGACCGCGATCGCGCCGCACAGAATGATCAAGAGGCATATCGTCGTCCCGGAAACCACCCCCACTAGAATCGCTACTTGGCTACCGGTGAGGCCGAACATGTAGCCGGTCTCGCGACATATGCGGCCCATGTACTCGTCCCGAGTGGACCAATCGGCGACGAAGCCCGACGGGCACGTGTGGACGCAAGTGCCCTGATACAGCAACCCGGCGCATCTGGCGCACGTTCCCGCTCTGCATCTTCTGCATCCCGTCTCGGACTCGACGCATTCTTCGGCTGCAATCGGTAATTCATCATCAGGCGTCAATAAATCGAGACCTTCTCTCCAAAAAAAAAAAGAAAAATAAACAATTCTGCCATTTCAATAATGTTTAGACAAGCATTTCCTAAACGAACAAAGAGAAAACAATGGAAGACCGTCGATACATTCGAGAATTTAACCGAGAACCTGACATTTTCGGTTCACTGTCGAACGAAAGGGATTGTCTCTAACGTCCATCGCGACTGTTATCGTAGTTGTTGCGCGCGAGGTGAGACGCAGGTGAATTGAAGTGCGAGCTGTGTGTGTATATATACTCGCGCTTTACACTGTCATTTTCTATCCTTTCTACGTGCGACGTATGACCTTCTAATGTTGAAATAACACCTTCCGATGGTTCTGCGAGCACGTCATACGCGGTTCGCGAGAGAATTAAATATTATTCAAAACTGTACGCGCAAACCGGACTGTAGGAATCGAAACGTTAGAAAAACCCAGGGAATTTTACAAAACCGTCTAATGCAACGTTAGATCCGATGTTACTCCCGTTATGTGTGTCAGGCATTTAGGCCACTGCTGGGAGCTGTGGATCGCTGACCGCTGCAGGAATTCGACTCGCACAACGTGAGCTGAGCAAAATGTTGCGAAAGGATGATCGCAAAGGTTTCTTTTTTCGACACAAGATATTTGTTTCTCTAGGCGTTTGAATATTTTAAAAGTAGCAAGACGTTATCTCTGACGAGTTTTTTCTCTCGTCCTGTTTTCTGTCTTTCTTTCTCTCTTTTATTCTGATTACGTCTCTTCCTCTTTGGTGACCAGATATATATCATAGGAGGTCAGGCAAGAAAGCCGGACGAACTGCCGGGCGAGAAAATTGAAAGACCTCGCGCGGGAGACCCGAGGGACTTGCCCGTGTGTAGTGGAGACGGTCCATTAGTACGTGTATGAGGAATGCGGTTGCCGGTTTCTCGATTATGTGGGTCTATAAACGCGCTCTGTGCACTTCCAAGCGACGGAGGCGGCGGGCTGGTCACATTCTCCAAGTTGAGAACACTAGGTCGAGCTTCCCCCCCCCCCCCCGACAACGTTTGTTGTCTTTACCGACGTAAAATTCTATGAACCCCGGAGTCGTCGTGTACATCTTATCGGCGACATTCCTCTAAACTTCCCACACTCTCTGCAGGTATCGAGACGCGCGTATTTCCCGCGCGCGACTTCCGGATTTTTCTCACGCGCATGACAATTAAAAAAAATAGAAATAAAAAAAAACTCGAGACGAAAAAATCAATCCTCACCGATAAACAATTGTTCGCAACGTATTCCCGGGTTGTGCGGAAGAAGTCTTATAATGAATTCATCGAGTTGAGTTTTAATTAAAGATAATTAAAGGTCGAGGAGAGAGAGAGAGAGAGAGAAACGTGACGGCCTACGTGAAATCGAATTAGCGCAATTTGCGCTCATCTTTTTCTCAAGATGATGCTGATGATTTTCTCCGGTTTTCTTCTCGCTTGAATATTTTACTTCGATGTTGTGTGTTACGCGATCAAAGTCCACAGAAGAAAATTCCTCCTCCTTCGCTACCGGGAATTCTATTAAGCGCGAGACCGCGTTGTTAATTTCGCGGGCGTGTGTGGTGAACGACTGTTTACAAAGGAACCTTCTCCCTTCCTCCCTGCACGACGTCGACGTCGGTATCATGTGCAGCAAGCGCGCTTACACGCACTCGTTTTTCGTTATTAATTAAGTAGTTAACCAGACCGTCCCGTTCATCGTCTGACGCTTCTGTTGAATGAGTCTTCTTCGTGTGTCCGGAGCAATCCTCCGCGTGTCGTGTCAAAATCTCTCTTCTATCTTCCCCGTAAAATTTAACTCACTTTACACATGCGATACGCTCTAATAAACGTTTTCGAACCCTAACTGTAAACACGCACGCACGCTTTATATATGTATAATAAAAAATAAAAAAATTGCGCAAACACACAATTTACGAGACTGAAAACGATATTTTAAAATTTAATTTTACGCGCTTTATTTCCGCGGCGATTTAAGCCCAAGTAGGTCTCATCGTCCTGCGCAACGCCGTTTTTTTTTTTCGCTCCGCGCGTGTTATAATACTAACCCACATTCCCGCCGGACGAGGGGGACGAACCGTCTTCTTCTTTCGTCGATCGTCGTCGGTTCACGCGGCGAAATTTAACGACCGCTCTAAATGTCATATCTGAATTATAAGAAGTTACGTGAGATGCCTCACACGCGCGGCCACGCGACGCGTCGCCGGGCTGACGAATCTTTTCGGACACACGAGGCTCGTATGTCAATCGAGGCCCGTATGTGCACACGGTACACAAGAGATTATACGTGCGACACACGCACGCACGCACGCACGCACGCACGCACACACACACAAACCGAGTACAGTTACTCACAGGCGTAATGCACATGTGCACCCGACAGTCAGTCAGCGATGGGATCGAGCGTCTCGCGAGTAAATCGGCGCGCGAACTTGACCGAGAGAGAACGCGCGTGGTTTTCCACCCTCTCCCCCCCCCCTCGAGAATTTTCCCACCGAATTTGAGAGACCGAAAAGCGGCAAATGAAATGAATGTCGAACAAAGATATAGAATTTCTTTTATAAAAGGAATTTTTCTCATCGAGGAATTTGATTGACCGGAGTCGAGTGTTCGATCCCATCCGTAGCCCCGTGCAGCATCATCATCATCATTATATCTCGTCTTCTTTTCTCTCTCTCTCTCTTCGTCTTCCTTTAGACCACGTCCGCGAAATCTCGAAACCTGAATCTTTCCGCGCCGCGCGCGTCGCGCTTCGTAACGCGGCGGGGTACACCCTTGGCGGTTGATCATTAACGTAAGTGCGCGTTAATTAGACCAGTTCTCACTGTTGCCGAATAGAAACTTGCTCTTCCGTTATTTCCGAGTTTTCTTTTTCCGTCCGAGACTGAGAGAATGAACGGTCTCAACGAGCGCGCGGGATACAAAAAAAGAGAGAGAGACGGAAAAAAAAGTCCAATACACGCGCGCGCGTATTAGCTGCAGAACGCACGTAGACACACCGGATAAAGCGTTGAATTAGCATACTGCACTTTCTATTCGCGAACTCATTACATAATAAAACGCGATATTATCCAATAAACGTGTGAGAGTAATTCCTCACCAGGAATCTACACCGAGGTGTCTATTTTGCTGATATTGCGTAATCGTTCTCTCTCGTTGTGTTGTATCGAACTCGCGTGAATGAAAATTCACGTTCGAAAATTGCCTTTGCTCGCTACAATCTCTTTTCCGGAGGAGCAAAAAAAAAATAACCCGGGAGTTATCGGAGTTAAATTACCGTCTCTCTATCTTGTGTCAGAGAGTCGTCCAATGTTCGCGAGAGCGTCTCTTATTCGGTAAAAAATAAATATCTGACGAAAAGTTTCCTTATAAAAGTTTTCAAGCAAACACGAGGGAGGGAAGGGGGTTCGCGCTCGATCTGAAAACTGACTGAAAAGTTCTGTGATACTATAGGTGAGTAGATGGGGAAAAAAGAACCACGGACGCGTGTATATCGTCATGCGACGAACTTCGAGATTCGATAATCGAAAGTGTACGCGCGCGCGCGCGCGCATATGTTAACTTATTATTCTCAAGTTTGTTCGTAATTTTGTAGAAAAGGCCCGCGATCGGACCCGTTCCGGTAATTCTGGTTTTTCCGTAGCGAGGGGAGTGTCGCGAGTTGTGACCTCCCTCCTCACGTAGGAAGATAAAAAAGTTTAGAAGTACCAGTTGGACAAGGAATGAATGCTTCTTGCACGGGAAAACCACACAGAGAGAAGGAAAAGTTCTTGAAACGGTAAAAGCTTGAAACTTCTCTTCGCGACAATTTTAAAAAGAGATTCCGCCTCAGACGCGAGACGGAAATAATAAATTTAAAAAAAAAAAAAGACAGTAAGATAGTAAAATCGCGCTTTTGCGTGCGCGAGTTCAAGAAGCGGATAATTTAAAATTACTTTTCTTATATCCGGTGTTTATATAGTTGAAGAATAGTTACATGTAGTTATATGTGTAACTTTCTCGAGAGATAAACCTACGCAAACGACGTGAGATCGATGCTTCCGCGTGAAAAAAATAAAAAAACAAAAAAAAAAAAACTTCGACGAGCGCTTTGCCACGTCGAACAAATTCCGCCGATATGTTTTTGCGAATCGTTGGAAGCTATTTTATACGTTCTCCCGGTGCGTCGGGACCGATATCGCTTATTCTCGGATCGAAGCGCTTCCACCTGACTATCAGGAAGTGCCATTACTACAATCCAGGTGAAATCTCCGTGTTTCTCCCTCGATCATCGATCGGCGCTCTCACTGGCCATTGCTTGCGACGCTCGAGCCAGCGGTGATTTATCTCAGAGTTTCTCAATAATATTCACGTCAAAACAAGAAAAAAGAAAAAAACCACAAACCATTCCGCGGGATAAAGAAACCCGAATCGTGCTCGCACACAGTTTCAGACTTAAGTGCTACGGTGACGCTTTTCCGCGCGTCTAATGAACGTTACAATACAACAAGCGGACACACATTTCGAACTGGCGCGAACAGGTCCAGCAGGTGCATTCACCTTCTGCTCGATATTCGAGCAGCCGACATACTTTCGAGCACGCGCGCGCGCGCGCGCTCGTGAATTGACTTGAGCACCGCTGCAAGGCCGCCGGGAGGTCGATAAGCCGCGGATGCGACGACTTCATTCGCGAGAACACACGGGGACCACCGCGTGTATCTCCCATAAGACGTTAAATGATTATATTGACGTTCTCTCTCCGCTTCCTCGGGTCGTAGCCGCGTGTCTTTTTGGCGCACGACGGACTCGTTTAAAATTCGTTGAGCCGTTCAATTAGCACGAGGCGACGACAACACGGCTCGTGAAATCAACAATCAACCGCAATTGGCGAACGGATATACGTTGCTCGGCAGATGCTCGTCGCACGTGTGTGCAAAAGTACAGTGTGTGTGTGTGTGTATATATATATACATATATGCGTGTGTGTGCGACACGCAACCTGTTGCTTTTCCATGTTTAGATAACACTACGTTGCGTTTGGGTGTGAAATCGTCGATTTCTTGTTTGGCTTGTTCGCGAAGTAATTATTTCGCAAGAAATTGCGAAATATAATCGCGATACGATCGGATCTCGAAAACAACAAAAAACCTTCTAATTCTCCCAGAGAATTTCCTGATGAACACGCGTGAAAATTCGTTGCGTTGCAACAATTGGCCGATTGATTTTTTGGTTTTTTTTTCGGAAGCAAAGCGACAGAATTCTTCTCGCCGAGTCGACGAGACAAAATGTCAACTCGAATCACCCGCGATGATATCACGCGCGGATACATTGAGAAGACGCAACGCGAAGTTGTGCCTATAAAATATTGTACATAAAAAATCAAATTCGAAAAATAGAAAGAGGAAGGAGTGGAAAAACAACCCGAGTCGAAATTTAGCGTCTACATTGAACCTCAATTCCTTTTTTTTTTATGTAGGAGTAAGAGAGAAGGTAGATCCTACTTTGACGCTGCTATACGTCCGAAATTTCCTTTTTTCAAAAATTGAGGTTCAATGTAGACGCTAAATTTTGTCTATTGTGTTAACACAAGAGACTAAAGTCGCGTGACTGTACTTTAGTCACGTGTTTTTTAAAAACAGTCATTCCCAGTCGTTCTTGAGATATATTGCCCCATGAGAATCTCCTCGCTTCTCAATCGCATGAATTTCGCGTATAAGAGGCACGAGTGTCTCGCGCCGTTCGAGCGCGTGAACTTGGCGCGAGGTATTATACCGTGTCTCTTAAAAAAGTCTTACGTCAGGAAGAACGTAAGGTCTGCGACGAGACTCGATAGTGAACGATGCGCTCATCGCTCAAGTCGCGCTCATGCGATGCGCGACGTGAAGCGTGGCAAAATTAATTTTCCATGAGCAACAAACGGCGGTAGTTTATCGTTCGCAGCCATCGTTCGTGGACTCCGCCGCTTAAGTCATCAAGCGCTGACTAACTTATCGTATCGGAATCGTCGCGCTGATCTCTCGCTCGCGCGAAGACCATTCACACGTTCGGCTCGATTAAAAGATCACGCTGGAAATATTACTCTATTACTCGCGCAACGGCTTCTCTCCCTCTCTCTCTCTCTCTCTCTTGCACTTTTTGCATTACACTTTCCCGCGGAATCCGTTTCAATTTTTTCACACGATTGAATTCAGGCCAATCTTTCGCGGTTTTAATGAAAAGTAAATATACACGCTCGTGCAAACCGAGCGAGCATTTTTTCTTCTTCGTTTCAAATCTATCTTGTAAATGTGTACACACGGAATTTCTCTCTTATCGATTTTTTATACGAACTAGAACAGGCGCGCGCTATCGACGTTGCGACGTGCGATACGTGGTTTTACATGTTTTTTTGATATTGCATCATCCGCGAATCACAACAAATGGAATCACGTCAAAGTTGCGACAAAAATAACCGAGCACCGATCAGTAAAAAACATCGGAGACAAATAGAGAGAGAATAATCGACTCTGATTCTCGCGTTTTTTTACAACAAAATAAAAGTCACGGAAAAACGCTTCATTAGCTTTTCAGGAAGGTAATTAGTTGAACAATTTAACGATCCGAAACGCGACAACGGAATGCGTCGTTATTATTTAAAGTCTCTTTAGAAGACGCTTCCTTGTCGTGGAACGTTCTCGCTTTCGCACGCCGCGGCGAATCGTGCATGTAATGCGTCTTACTACACACCGCGCTCTCTTAATGTATGTACTTGTACATCTTCCTTACACGTTTTCTCGCGTGGTGGTTTTTCTTTTTTTTTTTTTTTTTATTTCGCAAAGCGTTGTCGCAACACACACACACACATACAATAACGCTGCGCGTTAATGCATGCGAGACCAATTAAAGTCTCTTGGAAAGTGTTTCGCGCGAAATGTTACAATGTAGCGGATTGTAAATTCGCGATGATATTGTCGGAGAAAAAAAATCAAGGAAAGAAAAAAAACTGCGCGACTTGGATTTGCATAGTTTCGAACTAGTTTTCGAAGCGCGCGCGCGCGCGCGACTTATCGACTCCGTCCGGTAAAAAGTCCTTGCGCTACAACAAGTGTCGAGAAACGGGTCGACGTAAATTGAAACAGATGATGGGAGCTAATTGCCGCGAAGAGCGCAACGAGGCCCGTCACTTCCGAGCGCACAGAGAAAAAGAGAGAGAGAGAGAGAGAGAAAGAGAGACATTTCGCGGCGTATGACGCGACAGAATAAATTTCCAATTTAATCTGCGAGCGCAGTTTTTCAAAGCCGCCGATCGAGAAGGCGACCTGATTATTCCGCGGACTAGTTATCAGAAATCAATTCTCTCCTCTTTGTCGGACGAGAATTCAGCCCGTGACTTGTAACATCTTGTAACGGTGTCGCGCGCGAGAAAAACAGTGTTTCCAAAAAAGATTTAACAATTTTTATTTCTCTTCTCTCTCGTTAGTAGTAATTTTCGTGTTATTCTTGCAAATGAGAAGAATCGACGACGACGATAAGCTCAACAAGGCGCAACGACGACGTTTCGCGTCTTATCCATCGGTCGAGTTCTTCGGCGTCGCTCCTACAAACAAAACTAACTGTACTTGGCGATTTACTCCTCCGCGCGAGGTGTGCGAGCGAGCAAACGGGGCCCGGCCGTTCGGGCCCGACAGTGCACAACGGAAAAGCAGGATAGGCAAACACGAACGGCAGAAAAGAACGATGTATATACACAGTGGGTCTTTCTCTTTCTCTTGTCCGCCGAGAAATAAGAGAGAGAATCGGTCATTACGTAACTTAGTTAATGTCGATGCCTCTATCGCTAAAGTAGATGTATACAGTTAGAACTCGCCGCCAGACATGATGCAAAGTCCTCGACAAATATCTTTTCTTCGTGGAATATAATATATATACATAAATATATATATGTATAATATACGTACAACTTTCATATATTTTATTTATTTAATAAATGTTAAAAGTCATATATATAATATAAATTTATATATATTAAATATTAAATTATTATTTATAATTTATATTCATATATCATTTATACATTAAATATTAAATTGTTGTTTATATGTGTTAATGTTTGTATATTTGTACGTATATATATATATATATATATATACATATATATATAAAACATATTTATATTAGACCAGAAAATTTACATATAAAGTATATGCAAAGAGAAATAATTTGTGCGCACGTGTTTGAAGATTCTCAAAATACGCTCACACACATATGTAACATCAATATTCGTATCTCTCTAAATCTTGCATAGGTAGCCCGAGAAATAAGAAGTGTTCTCTTATCTCGAGGAATCCTCGAAAAACGAAAGGCGCGCAAAAATTATTTCTATCGCGCATATTTTATTTTCGTCGGAGGTTATCCGGTGACATAAAAATGAATCTGACATTTTATACATGGCAATTCAATATTTTACGACGGGATATATTTCGCCGCGTCGGCGGCGAATACGCGAGCAAGATATATACTATATACTTCGGAAAGGAGGGATGATATCGACCGGGTGCGAGGGTTGGTTAATGGTTGGCAGAAGGGAAACACTCTCCTCGCAAAACGTGGAGGGACCTCACGCGACGGTTGCACTCCCTCGCGCCCCTTCGCGTTTATCGATCGCATCGCGGAAACGCAGGTGACCATTGTTGGAAATCGGCGGCTGCAGGGCGCGCAGATGTGTCTCTCGCGCCTATCATCCTCGAAACGATATAGAGCTGAGAAGAATATTAACGGGTGCGCGCGCAATCCAATTTCTCTACGAAACTCGAGATGTCTATCTAACGTAAAAAAAAAAAAAAAAAAAAATTAGAAATGAAAAGAGGACCAATACGAGAGTGTCTGTGTTTGATGATTCGTACAATTTTTGGACGTCAAACGTTTCGATCAGTATTAAGATCTTCTTCAGTGACAATCTATAAAAAATTTGTAAATTTTCACGAGCAACAAAAATTAATAGCAACAAAATTAAACAAATTTGTATAATACATATATTATATTGATATATTTATACAATACGTAATTATGTGATCAATAAAGCTATTATTACTGTTATTATTATTCGAGTTGAAAAATTCGCAATGATAATCAACGAGGATAATCACGAGAACCGTAAGACACGGCGGCGCGTGTATGTGTGTATGTGTACATGCACGCGGTCACGACATCGCAGAGGAAAACGTGACCGGAAAACTATGCGGTCGCGTAGTCTTGTGCGCACATGTTCGTGCATTTAGGTACAACCCGAGTTCTTTGAAGGCAGTTCAAATCAATTCCGAGCTTGTTTCCTGCCGAAACAAGGACGAGACACCTTGCGCATGCATCAGGTACGTCGTCCATAAAGAAATCGCATTCCTCCGGTCGTTTTTTCTTTTTTCAGTTCTCATCTTTTTCGTCATGATATAACGCAACTCACTTTCTTCTCTCGACGCGACGACACACGTCATTTTTCTCCTCTCTCAATCTCGTCCGTGCCGCGCGCGCGCGCGTTTGCTTCGCGCTTCACGGCGAAACGATGCGAATAACAATATGCCGTATCTCCCATTGACTGCGATAATTATTATCGCTAATTACGAGAGCGCGCGGCTTTATCCGGAATGATAATTAATAAACGTTTTGCTTATCCGTCGTCGGATAAGCGGGACAAACCGGCTAAGTGAAAGAACGGCATTGTTTTCGCGCGTCGTAACGAGCCGCGATAAAAGCCGCTTTAATCGCGGTTGAGCAAGACAGCGGAAGAGAACCCAGAGGTTCAACAAAGAGCGACGACGAGAATAAGACGACGCGGGCAAGAAGAAGGATGTTTTCACCCAAGAGGCGGAAGTCGGGACTCCCACCCTCTCTCCCCGGATGTCGATACAGCGAAGCCGCGCGCGTGCACGCCTTCTGGCGTCTTTATCGGTTCTATAAAAGCGCTTGTTTAAAAATGAACTCGAAAGATACGAGAGAGACAGAGAAAGAAAGAAGGGAACACCCCACCCGGCCTAGGATCATCCGATTGTCCACGCTCGGGTGAAACGAGTGTCGTCGCTCGTGGCGGTAAGGATATCGTAAAAGGCGTTTGTTCGAACGGGTCGGAAACGACCGTAAAATCGATTCGAAGGCGGAAGATCCGTCGGCACGCGTGTCGTCGTTGTCTTCTTCTTCTTCACGGCGGGACGGCCGCAAGTCAACTCGGGCGCGATCCGACGTTTTACCACTTGAAATATTTTCTGAAGAGAGAAAAAGAGAGAGAGAGAGAGAGAGAGAGAGAGAGAGAGAGAGAGAGGTGTTGTAACACGTTTTAGATACATCTCCTTCGCGTCTTATTTCGATCGTCTCAGAATTGTTGTTTATTCGAACGTCGGACGTGGTTGTTCAAGAAACGATAGAGATCTGGAACACCTTATTTGCACTCGCGTTGCGATTAGACGCGCGTATGTACGTTAATAGGTTCAGTTAACACCTGCTCGCGATAGTTCCCGCAACTCAGCTCCGACTCGTCGGTCATAAATAGCGTCGCGCGCGAGATCGTTGCCCGCGCGCGGAATATCTTTCGCGAAAAGAAGATAATTAAAGGGAGTTACCGACCGCGCGAGCGCCATTGCGAATCGCGATGCAAATAAAAAAAACATCCGATACACACTTTCCTTCGCGTTTAGGACTTTGATCGCTTTGCGCGTTGCGAATTTTAACGTCGCGAGAAAATACGACGGAACTTTCACGCGCGCTCCGATGCATTTTTCAACGCGCGTTTCGGGAGAATATAAAGTTGCTCGACCGTTGCAAAAAGTTTCGTATCGAAACATATATATATTTGTCAATTAAATAGAGTCCAATTTGTAAATGTAATTTAATTGAACTTTATGTAATTTACAAATATATCTTTTGGTAAAAAAACATCGATTTTTTTGTAAATAAAATAATTTAATCAACTCAAATCGAGTGGTGTCGTTTTCTCGATTTTTTTCTTATCAAAAAATATATATTTGTAAATATTAGATCCTAATTTGTAAATTTAGCCTTCTCTTAAGGTAAGTAACCTAATAATTTATCACGCGATCAACCCAGATCGAATTGGTGTCGTTTCCTTGATTCACGCCATACGTCACGTCGCGTGCAAACTAGGCGGTCCCGCGCGAGTCGAAACGGATGTCGCGCACAGAGCGCGAGTTAAATCACGAAGAGAGAGAGAGAAAGAGCGAGCGAGCGAGTTAGCTAAATTATATCACAAGTATACAGTTTCGCGCGAGCAATTCCGCACAGTGCGTTCCTATTATCGCGATATATACTTTTGCGATGTTAGTAGCTTACCGTTACAGACGTGTTGCGTGCCGATAACATCGGCAGTTTTATTAGCCGATCTCGAAGAATTAATTTCCGCACGCGACGAATCGAAACCGATTAATTGCGTTACGTCAAAAAATTCGCAAATTCCTTGGCGACGCGTCCTCGGCGACGATACATCTTCCTGCCCCACGCGGCGAGATTGACATCCCATTGGAGAAAAGATGTATCACCAACTCGATTATTATTATTATTTTTTTAATCGCGCGAGATAAGAGAATTTATAAATCATCAGCTACGCGGAACCGCGCTGGATTTGTGGAAGGAGGAAACGGTACTCTCGAGGAAATCAAATGAGAGCCTCTCTCCGAGGAAGAGAGAGAGAGACAAGCGGAGGCTATCGCGTATCTTACCTCCGTCCCACGGAGAACCGTCACCCGACCAGTATATAAACCGGTCAAAAAAGTCTAGGATTCCCGCTTACCTACGGCTCGCCGGAAGATCGAGTAAGGTTCGAGATAAGAAGATCTCACGGAGCGAGCGCTCCGTTAACCTTTCCTCAGGCCGGCGCGCAGTATTTTCGCCTTGCGCTCGCGTAAACAACTTCAATTCTACACCCTTGTGATAATGAAACATTAATAAAAAAAAATTATCCGATCACTGAAAACATAAATTAAAACTACGCCAGACCTTTATCGCGAGTCTTTTTCGAATGTTCGCGTAAACATAAATAAATTGCGATCAGAAAGAATAAAAGAAAACAATTTCTTGCCACATTAGTAAAGAAAATTTAATTAATTACACACACAATTGTAACGTGACATATAACAAATGTCATAACGTATGTTACAAGTCAGTAAAAAAACAAACACGTCATGTGTATTGACATGTTATTACACGTATTAATTAAACTCGACGCAAACCAATTATTGCGTGATCGGTGGAGGGGGAAGGTTGATAGATGATCAACAAATTAACGAATGCTAATCAAAATCGATATAACTAACCGGAATATGTGAGAAACGCGATAATTTTTACAAACTTATCAAAACAAGTAGAGCGCACGTTTGAGAGAAAGCTCATTAAGTCGCATGTGATAATTATCACGTTGCAAATTAATCTGCCTGTCGGTCTTGACACAGCCGGCGATTGACAAGTACCCGAAAAACGACGGATGGCGACAGCAATGTCGACATTTTCGAGTAAAAAAGGTCATTCCTGTCGTCAATGATTATTCTAGAAGAGCTCGAGAAATCGTCCCATCGAAGTGGTACGAGTGCACTCTCGAGAAGGTCGCTGGTCAAAGCGCATCTGAAAAACAAACACAATTGAACCCAATAAACTGTTGTTTATCTTTCCGTTTTTCGGATACTTGTCAATCGCCCTTCTCTCGCAATTTGCTAAATGAAAAGTTTTGAAACAGGCTCTGCGCGCGGAGCGCTCGTAAACTTATTCTCGCGCATATATCCCTCGACGCACTTAATCTCGAGGTTGTCTATCAGTTGGCGGAAGTTCAAAGCCAGATAATGCGTTTGATAACTCAACAGGTGGTCCCTTCCGTTGATACACGTATGACGAGCGCGATAACAAGTATGTATCAACAAATATCAACGTTCTCAAAAACAAAACGTCATTTCTCCGCGCAACACGATTTGAATGCGACACGAAACGCTCGATGGGTTTCGCGAAAATCATTTGTGCACCGCGCGCGCCATATCGCGTCGTCACTGGAGCAAGAAATTGAGAATTCCTTTGTGTTTCGCGTCGAGTATGAATTATGCAAATGTTCATTGAGGAACTTATAAGAAGATTTACTTCGAGAACGTTTATATTGGAAAAAAAAAAAAAATCTGTCGACAAAAAAAATGTAAAGAGAAACCTCGTCAGTTGGGAGAAACTTTTCTCACACTCGACGCGAAATTACGTGATTGGGAAGCGCGTTGTTACATCGCGCCGAATCCAGAAGAGAGGATTCTCAGAGGGGACGATGCGGAATGTGGAAATCATCGCGTGTAGCCGTGAAATTCGCCAAGTTCCTTTTCTCGCTCAAGGATGGGAGCGAGCGGATCTCCTCCTCGCGAGCTCCGTTGCACGGGTCGCGAAAGTGTTTAATACGCGCGCGAACCGTCAAGGGGAAAACCTCGCGCAACTCGTTCTCGGTCGTACGCATGCGAAACAATACGTAACCCGGGGTTCTTGTAAGAGAGCTACCGACTCGTATACGTATGTATGTATATCGCGCGCGATATGTATTCGCGCTAATTACGAAAACTCCGGGCAATCTTCTCATCTGCGCGATAATGGTCCATAAACCGGGCGTCATCGTCGTTCGCATTGAGCGAGCACGTCGCTCACAGGATGCTGCCGTTCATCATCACTCGCACGGGAGCACGTCACACACGTTGGTGACGCGTGTCGCACGCGGATCCCGGACACGACGCCCCGTTTGACTCGAGAGAAACGAAAGAAAGAGAGAGAGAGAGAGAGAGAGAGGAAACAATTTCGCGACCAGTACATGACCGGTACATGACTAATGTGCGATATGCAAGAAAAGCACATCCGCGCCCCGCATTACGCGCCACGGAGGAAGGAAGAGGTCGAGGATTGCGAAATTGCGTTCGCGCGGAAACGGTGTATCGTAACAATGTACCGGAAGCCTGGAAAAGAGCGTATTCCGCGGCGAACCGTCGCACGATTAAGGCTCGTTACAGACGATCTATCCTTGCCATTTACGATCGACACGGTTCACTCGCAAGACGACGCGTCGCTCCTTCTTTCAACAATCGCGAACGATAAGATTCGAGTTCCATCTGTCCGACTGTTTTTTTTTTCTTTTTTTTTTTTTTAAATTTCAAGTCTGTCTCATGAAATTGTTTCGAACGAGCGTAAGTTAAAGAACTTCCACCTGCTACTCGCCGCGTCTCAATAGAATGCCGTTGCTCCCGTAACAATCGCAAAGACTCGTGTTCCACCTGTCCGATTTTTTATTATTAAATCGCGGTCGGCAAACGCGAGCATAAATTAAAAGATTGAAAAACACACATACACACAAATTGTTTTACGGTAGTTCGACGTTTATGCGGATGTTGTCCGTTCTTTTTAGCCGAGACGAAGAACGTTTGTCTTTTTAGCGGATACAACAATTGCTCATCAAACTTTCACTAGTTGGGCACGAAGTGCCCGAGCATTTTACGGCTCGCACCGTGACTTTTACGAAGCACCGTTATCGCTCCGGCCGGTCCAATCCTCGAGGAAGTTTATACTTCGCGAGGCGTGTGTTTATTAGACGGAACATTCGTTAGCATCTCGCGGAAAGAAAGACGAAAGTGAAAATTCCGAGCAAAGGAATTTACGTACCCTACGTTTTGTAACCGAAGAGATTACAAAAAAAAAAGAACGGAATTTAACAGAGAATTGAATAAATCTCGTTCGAGTGTCACCGAAATTGTAAAAGAGAAGAAGCTGAAACCGTTTTTGAAATGCAAAAAAAAATTCTTTTAGCCGAAGGCCAAGGGCTGAGTTCATATAATCGAACAAAGCACCGGAAAGGATCGAATGTGCAAATTCCGAACATAGGTCGAGTTCAGGTACGATCCCTAAAACGTTGGTGGTCAGAGAGAGCCACGTTGTGATCGGAGCGACGTTCTTCGAGTCGCGGTTGCTCGCAGCATCGGGCGAACACGGTCGGGCAAACGCTAAAACCGTTCTCGTCCTTTCACTTCCACAAATGAGACAGACACAGCGACCTAATCGCAGAGCCTCGAGATACAGTCGCCAGTAGCGTACGCGAGAAAACTTTTCCCCAAGTGGCGGAGAAAACTCACGCGCGCGTGTTTGCTCGCTCACGATCGAAGGGAATTAAAAAAAAAAGGACGTCTGTGCGAAACTTATTTGCAATTGAGCGTCGAAATCGAGTTTACGACGGGATTATAGTCGCAACGAAAAACGCGCGACAATCTCGGTGTTTTAATTACGCCACGGGAGAAGCGAGAAACACGTATATATCGGGAGAGGATTTCTGGTGCGATGCACCTGTGAACTCGCGGGAGTTGCGTTGTGCAACAATTAGCGGTCGAGACGACCATGCCGGCCAGCAGCGCGCGTTACAGCCGCGCGCGCTTCGTGCTCGCCTTCAGGAAGGGACGCTCGTAAGTCCGTCACGCGCCAGGACGCCACCGCCTTATACAGAATACAGAAAACAAGACCGGACGGTCTTTGATCGAAATATTTCCGCGAGAATGTTGCTCCGTCCCGTGAGCCGAGCAACATCCGACCTGTTTCCCGTCAATTTCGTGACCTGTGGGCGAGAGCTCTCTCTCTCTCTCTCTGTCTCTCTCAGTTCGCCGCGTTTCTTCTCTCTTCTCGAGCACGCGATGTGGCAGAGTTGTTTTCGTGAGATTCTTTACAAGCGCGTGTATATAATAATAAAAAAACAAAAAAAAAGAAACGCAACATTCGCCGCAGAAGAATGTACGCGAACTTTTTCATTAGTTTCGTATTTCTTCGTGATTAACCGCGAGAAGCATCTGCCACGGAGTAATAGGAGTCACGCGCGGCTCGGCACGAATACCAACTGATACGGAGATGATGATTACGTGCCGCGGCTACCGCATTTCGTACACGCCGTGAAGCCCGGGCAAGGGCGTACAAATAAACGAACGGACGCTCTCCCGAGGAGAGACCTCGACATGTTATTACGGGACGCGCGTTCCCTTAATTTAGACACGCGCAATTAAACGGGCACGAATAATTTAAACGCTTAAGAGAGAGAGAACGAGAGAGAGAAAGAGAGAGAAAGGACGAAGCTATCACCTTGTGCGTATATTACACTAAATTGACAGTGAAAAGGAACGCGTTTGGCGCGTTCTCGAAAGAAACGGAGGATTAACTTTCCTCGTGATTTCAATTTACAAGATATCGATGTATCGCGGGTTTTTTCCTCTCGAGCTTGGAAAGTATCCGTGGCGCGAAACGAACTTTCCCGCGCGATAAAAACCAGATAGTAAATACTAAATTCTGTATCTCACGTGCGCGCGCGCGCGTGTGCGTGTGTGTAACTCGATTAAACTTCTCTTCGTTCTCTCTCGCGCGCGAGAGACGCACACACACCAAACAAATATTTTATATTGTAATTTTAATGCGCGGGGGAAGGGGATAGATTCGTCACACATTTTACAAAAGCAAGAGAAAACCACACACGCGGGCGCGCGCGCACACATTTATATACATAGAAGTTGCAAACTGTGCAGAGCTCAAGTTTGTTGATGAAGTATAGTGATTTAATCCCCATGCATGCGACTTTAATTAACCCTTTAGATACTGCAGCCGAGATACCTTGCTGCGAAATAGCGTACCTTGCAACATTGCACGTAATGATTACTGTGCAATCTTCTTCAAGAAATGTATCTCTGTGTGTGTGTGCGCGCGCGCGTGGAGTTTTAAAAATATAATCTTGTTAAAACGTAACACCACAGAACGTAGTTTAAATTTTACATTGTAATCGAATGCAATTAGCTAATTTTTGTTTTCGTCTCGAATTTCCCCAACCTGTATTTTCGCGTCGAACGAAATTTCGTCACTTCGGCTCGACGAATGTTTAAAAATTGCGTGCTCGCGTTGAATTTTAAAGGTCGCTGACAAATGTCATTAACGTTTTTTGTGCGCAACTCAGCGCATTGTTTCGTGCGATGTAATAATTGTTGCGTGTTGTAAAGCGCGTACACACACCACGTTTTACATCGAACGGGTACACGGTGTTGCTCCGAAATCGTTAGACCGCGCGAGTGCCTCTTACACCTTTAGTTAGGCGCACGGAGTGCGCTGTTTCGCGTAGCAACTTCACAGCACGGTAAGTTACGTGCGGTGAATTTCAAATTTGTTTCTTTCCTTGCCATGTGCGATATAGTACGCAATGCTTTTCCCCGATTGTCAAACAATTAAAACACACATCTGGAGTACCCGCGTGTACCGCAAAGGGGGTTCCACGTGCGAAATTTCGTCACGCGTCAAAACGTCCTCCGGGGGGGCGGCTCGTTCCTCCCTTACCTGACGTATTGTCCTGAGCCGCACTGTAATCCGTGAGACAGGCGAGAAGAAACACCGCACTGCATTTCACGAGAAGCGCCGCCAAATTGCCCATTTCTCTCCGAGATGCCGATGTATAAATTTTTTTTTTTTTTTCCCGTTGAGGAGGATCACCACGCGAGATCGCGCATACCGCTTCGTCGTTACGTTCTCGCGACGACGGGCGGCGAAATCACTACATACATTGCCGCACGACGTCCGATGACACACTGAGCGCGCAGCTTGCGGGCGCAGCTCGCGTACCGCGCAAGTGACCGACACTCGCAGCGCCCTCTCGTAGCCGTCACGTGCAACGTGAATTCGACGCGCGCGCGCGCGAACGATCGACAATTTGAAATCTATCGACGCGCGATTATCGAAGCACCGAAACGATATTTAACTAATGAGACGCGCGGTGCGACTTCACGCGCGCAAGTCGCACTACCGACTGTACTACAATCAGATTGCAACAACGCAAATCATTAAAAGGATTTTTAAGCAGGATCCGCAATAGCACACGTAAATGTCTTTTTTTTTTTATTTATTATATTATATTACACAAAGAGATGTATATACTTAATCGTATTATTGTATTGATCTCAAATACAATTCACCGATTGTTTTTTTTCTTCTCTCTATATCATTTCGTATTATTAAATAGCTTTTAATTAACCGAATATTCTTCTTAATAATTATTAACATTAAACCAGGTCACAAAAAATCGGGTACATCTACACGTCCGACTCGGAAGAAGAGAAATACGAAGGCGGAACAGACGAAAGTTAAAAAAAAGAAAAAAGGAAAAATAATAGCAACAGAGCGAAAGTCGAAAGAAAACAAAAAAAACAAAAAAATAGCAGACTCTAAAACAAATTGAATATAAAATACGAGATGCGAGAACATCAGGAATAAAGAAATATATATCTAATCTGTTTTTTTTTTTTTTTTTTGTTCACGCGCGCCTTCCTGATAACGACACGATATATAAACTGTTTCTTCCGCGGCTGCCGTTCCCAACAACCGGGCCGTTTCCCTATCGCGCGCTCTTTTCTCTCCATCACCCTTTCACAATCCACGCATATATATCACGACCGCGACATTCTCTATGTGTGGTTTTTTTTTTACTTTACAAGATTTATATTTTATACAAATCACTTAGGCATTGTGATATTTCAGGTTTTTCTTCTGATTATTACATTTTCTCTCGTCTCGACGCCTCGCGCCTAGGCTTTCTTTTCTTATCATTAAATGTGCAATTTACAAGCAAAGTATTTTATTACGCATCTATTTTATACAAGTCGAAATAACAGAACACTTTGCCTCAGCGGGGCGCTACGAAATTCCGGCACCACGGGCGCGTACGACCCTGCGTACAAAGAGAGAGAGAGAGAGAGAGAGAAAGAGAGACAGAGAGAGAGAGAGAGAGAAAGAGAGAGAGAGAGAGAGAGAAAGAGAAAAGGAGAGACAAAGGGAGAGAGAGAAATTTCCCAAAAAACGGATTTTCTACGATTTTGGTGATCCACAGTAACAGTCCTTCTCTATTCACAAGACGGACCTAAGTATGACATATAATATAATGTATACAACGCTAAATTACAAACTTGCTACAAAAAAAAAAACCTCTCTACGTTTCTGTACAAGTTGGCTCTGTGTACGCAGAGTTTTCTTTAGGCGACGAAAGCAATGAACTTGTTGAGAGAGTAGTCTCGTCGTTTTTTTCTTCGCCTCGCTAATATTCCCGTATAGGAATAATTTTTTGTTTCACGTCCTCCTCCTCTTTCTACCTTTGTGTATCACAAGTAATAATTAATATTACAGTTCTTTCTTTCTAAGATAAAATTTTTTGTTTCCCTTTCATACACAATAGTAGATTATTAAGCGTTTTGTGTTTACAATTCTTCATCATCGTCTTCTTCCCTTTATTACATTACTAAGCTGTATTTTTTGGCTGTATGTGAATCCATTCATTTTGTTTTTTTTATACAAAGATCGCTTTTCTTTCGTCGCAATATCAAAGGAGCGTCGAAACTGTGTGTGTCCTCACGAAAAATTTCTCACGGAAAGAAAAATTAGGCTTTACATACAATATATGTATATACGTTTTTCTATCGGAGTGTAAACGTCACATGCGTTATTTTTTATTACTATATTCTGTATAACAGACTTTGTATGTATGTATGTGTATGCGTGTATGTGTGTTCTTCCTAAATAAAATGTTTCCAGAGATAAATTTTCTTTACATTTGTTGCTATTTACTATGTTGTTGTTTTTTTTTGTTTTTACTATATACAAAGAATTTCCATTTTACACTTAATAAATTTATCTCTTCACCGTTCGTTTCTCTAGATAATGATAATAAAAATAATAATAATAATAATATATATAGTTGCTATTTTTAAAAATGATTACATCTAATTTATTATAATCTGTGGGAGATGCGCTGACAGCTATCTTCGATATATATGTAATTTCATGTTTGTGTGTGTATAAGTGTAGTGTGTTTTATATATGTGTGTATATAAACTCATACTTTATATATACACACATATATTTTCTATATGTATATATATATATATATATTTATATATCTTTCGCTACGCAAATTAATATTATGTACAGACTCTCTATATCTCTCTATAATATTAATTTTATACAATTGTGTTTTTTTTCCTGATCTTTTTACTTAGTTTCTCCCTGATGCAGCAAGAGAATCGCTTGTTAATGTGCTCACACGCATCATAGCTTGCAAACAGAGCTTGCCTCTCTCTCTCTCTCTCTCTCTCTCACTCTCTCTCTCACACACACACTTTTACAAAACTACGATGAGAACGACGTGATGATGACGATGACGTATTATGTGACCAGAATATTAACATTACATTACGGAGAGACAAAAATATACTATACACATATATAAATCAGCAATGATTATTACACCTCAGAACGCGCGAATAATTATGACCGATTCGAATCAAGTAACAATAAAACTTAAACACGTGCGGACAACATGTGGAAGCTAAATCACTGGTGCGTTTTTTACGATCGGGTTTAGCGAAGAGATATAGTGATAAAGTGACGGTGTGAATATACGACGCCATACAAAATTGTTATATTACTGAATGCAATGAAATGTATGTGTGTGTGTGTGTGTGTGTGTGTGTGGTCTTTGTTATATTTACATTCGGTTCGGACAATAAAGTCTCACAAGTGTTCTCACATATCGATCACCTCAAATATAACCAGAAAAATACTTTTCCTTACGAAATTGTTAGTTTTGTAACATCCAAGATATCAAATTTAAATTTACATGATCAAAATAGCAATACAAAAAAAAAAAAAAAAGAACGTCAATAAATGTTTACCAAAAGAGTCAATAAATTCGTTACACGCATCTGTTTACGTATGCGTAAATAAACTTTACGTGGCAATGCAACTGTAAAAGAAAATAAAACATCAATTGCAATCACAACATCGCATGGGTCATATGAGTCCGTTGTGAAAAAGTCATATACACATGTATTCTCATAAACAATAAATATAAAGTTTTTCTAAGCACTAAAAAGTTTTGAGAAATATATAATATTATGTTAATAATATAATAATTATAATTAATATACGTGTAATATATAATAATAATTATAATTATATATATTATTTATAATTATAATAATGATAATTTCTTTATTACTTTTATACATATACACACAATGCTACACCGGTACTTTTTACAAATTTCAATCAGAGAACACTTGCCTCGTCTATGATCGTATCGTGAAAAAAAAAAAAATTTAACAGAAAATATGCAAATTTCCTTACGTTATTTATTTGTAAAGATACACATTGCGGCATTTATACACGCCTGATTTTGGTGGCCGCCCTACACTTTCACCGATGTCAATTTCGATAACACTCGACACACACAATATGCCCTATTTTTCTTTATTTATAATTCCTGCGTACATGATGTTGTTTAAGAAAGTTTTTTTTTTCATCATAAATCTCAGTAAAAAAGCAAACGCTTTTCCTTTTGATTATCATTTTGTTCCTCAACAGCGACTCTATTCTACTAATTCAAAATTAAAAATTTGTTTTTTTTTTTTTTTTTTTTTTTTTTTTTTATATTAAGTGTCGAAAAGGCCACTGTTCAAGGCCACAGGCCAAGAAAAAACGAAATTCAATTATCAAGAGGAGAATCGCTTCTTCACTTTCGTTCGTCATTCAT